>NW_020174156.1:5184957-5251711 GCF_003031525.2 Neophocaena asiaeorientalis asiaeorientalis | reverse complement strand
TTTTTTTTTTTTTTTTTTTTTTTTTTTTTTTGGCAAATTAAAAAGGTGTATGGCTTCTTCTCGCCAATTTGTACGTCTGAGGTTTAGCTTGGTATCCTGCGGTAAAAGTACATGTAGCCCAGGTCTTTAGGGGGCCTTTCTGAGGCACAAACTTTGTGGTCATTGTAGATCACCCATCTGAAAACAAAAGACAGAAGCATTTGATGGATTTAAGTCAGTTCCAGGAAACTTTGCAGGAGAAAGTTACTGCACCATACTTAAAATAATCAAGATGGTTTAAGATAAACCAAACTCAAGTCTGTTGTATAAAAAGAAACAGAATGCTGGTGGGAAATTACAACTGCTTTTTTATTCTCAAGTTCAATCAAAAAGTAGTTCCTAAGGAGCCTCCAAACATTTCCACTTGTAGAAATCCACAGATGGCCTCAGAACTTCAGTCAAAGAAGTGTTTTTTTTCAGCCTTAGGTATAAAACTAGCTAAAAATCAGAAGTAAACAGACATGCAGTGAACTATTATATAACTATTAAAATGTCTTTGAAGAATATCTGGTAAAGTAAGAAAATAATCACAATATAATATGAAGTGGGAGAAAGCAGGTTACAAAATTGTACTACTGTGTACAAACTTTAAGCTTTTAGAAAAGTTGTAAATACAGACATACACATACCCTCTCTCCCAGTGAAAACAATGAAACAAAGGGAAATGTATCAAAATACAGACAATGGTTCTCTCTAGGCTTCCAAATAACACATTCTCTGTATGTTTTTGTATTTTACCAATTCCTTATAATGAATTTCATGGCTTTTTAAATTATAATTAAGCTATTTTTCTTAAGAAAAGTATTTTTAAAAGAGCTATCATGCTTGGTAATAAAAAGGATTCACTATAAATCAAGTTCCTGTGCTCCACTATTTTATTAATCAAGTTGAGAAGACAAGACTAAAAGACACACCAAAAAGGAACACAGTGGATTCCTGACTGGGAACCAGTCACTCCTGCAGTACGAGGTCAACGTCCTACCAGGAGAGGGCAAGGTTACGTTTCTCCAGTGTCCATGTGGCCCAAGCACTGCCTCAAGCAGGGGTGCTGACCCACAGGCCAGGCCACTCAGTGGGAACTCAAGGAAGGGAAACCAGTGGGGCCCGTGGGGATCCAGCCCCGGAAGAAGGCTCTGAAGAGAGCAGCCGCCTTACACCCCCCCCTCCCCGCCACAACTGTCTCATTCCTAGCTCACCACACACCTAACAATTCTTAAGAAGCCAAAGCTACAATAGGGCAAACACTGGGTGTTGGAGTTACCAGATAAAACACAGGATACCCAGTCAAGTTTGAATCTCACATAAACAACAAATACTTTTTTAATACAAGTATGTCCCATGCAACAGCTGAGACATATTTATACTAAAAAGTTATTCATTATCTCAAATTCAAACATAATAGGGCATCCTGGTTTTCTTGTTTTGTTTTGTTGGCTAAACCTGGCAACCCTGGGGAGGTTCCAAATATGGACACACATTCTGCTGCGGGATGTGTCTTTACTTTGGGAGGTCCCCTTGCTATGACAGTGAAGAGTGACTCTGAATACCAGCTCTGACACAGCTGCAAACATCAAGCTCTTTAGCCTGTCTGAGCCTTAGTGCCCTGATGTGTAAAATGGCTTTAAGAGTCTATCCCTACAAGACCATCATGAAAACCAAATGAGATAACATATGAAACACCTAGTGGAGTGCCTGGTACATAGCAGGTCCTCAATAAAACATAGATATTATTTTACCTTCTCAAAAAGACTCACCTTCCTTCCTTTTTGATGTGACAAACGTAGTGTCCACTCATTGTAGATGTCCCCATGTGACTGATGAACGCAAATAATTCATACACTATGAAAGAGGAAACAACTCAGTTACAAGGCAGCATTTCTAGAAATCAATAGCACTTCTGACCAGAATTTAAAGCCAATGAGACTGTAATCCAGCAACTGTTCAGAATGAAAGACAGTCTACTTACTGCGTAGAGAACACACCCACCTACCCAAAGTGACAGCAACTTCAACCTGCAAATTCATGACAGAGCAGGACATGAACTTTACAGCTGACCTTAAGCTCCTATCTGAAAGGCGATTAAAAGTCCCACAGCCCAGTCTGGTGGCAAGCTCATGGGTCTAAAAGGGTAGTCCTGGCTCCATCACTTCCAAGCGGCATGAGGGTGGAGAAGTTGTTTCATCTCTCGGAGCCCATTTCTTCAAAGAAATGAAAAATCCACCCACTTCACAAGGTTGTATGAGGCTTAAATGAGCAATTCAGACTAAAATACCACACAAATGTCAGGATTAGGAGGAAGACAGCAGACAGGTGTTATCATTTATAGAAAGGGATAATGCTCAGAATATGCGTCTTGTGATTTCTGACTGGTTCATGATTATAACCTCCATGGGGCCAAAATTCAGGCTTCATGCCTTCTGAACAAGGAGATATATCGCCTCTTGGAGCTTAAGATGGATGTTTATTCTCTAACAAGTATCTCCTGTCATCTTGCAAAGTATATGCTGTACCAAATCCACGGTGAAGGAATTTCAGCTCATTCCCCCACCCACCGCCCCCCAGCCAATCCTAGGCCTGCACAACACCTGCAAAGTGGCTTCCACAGACTGGCACCAGTGCAACTCCGCAAACTGCTACAGACTACGACGAGACAGGTACAGAAACTGAGTTAGCGTTTACAGACTCTTATAATAATTTGAGAGGAATATTCATGTCTGTTGAATCTAATTAAGGAAAAAAATAGGCTTGCATATTCATTGTTTTTGGTACTCAAGTTTTGTTGTGTTTTACAAGGGTACTGGTTCTGGACAGACCCTTTTCCTCGCTCCTCCCTCTCTCATTCTTTCTCTCTCTTGCCGTTCACCAATGCTCATCCACATATTCAACTGTGAATCCCCAGTCCTCATCTTAGCCTTCAGCGCATCACATACTATGGACCACTTCTCCTCCTTCCCCAAACATCTGCCCCCAGGACATGACTGTCTTTTTATTTTCCAGGTGCCTCACTGGCTTTCCTCTTCTCCTGACTTTTAAACATTGGTGACCTGGGGCTCTGACCTCAAGGCTTTCTTCCCTCTATCTTCTCTATCTTTTTTCTCTCTCTCTCTCTCTCTCACACACACACACACACACACACACACACACACTGTACATTCTCATCCTCTCTCTCTCTCTGCCACCTCCCCTACCCCTTCCCTCTCTGGTTGATCTCATCCAGTCTCATGGCATTAAATGGAATTATGGTCTTAATTTCATTTCCAGAATGTTCACTGCTAATGTACAGAACTACAATTGAATTATGTATATTGGTCTTGTTTCCTGCAACCTTTCTGAATCCATTTATTAGTTCTAATAGTTTTTAAAGTAGATTCCTTAGGATTTTATATATACAAGACCATGTCATCTGCAAACAGAATTAGTTTTACTTCTTCCTTGCATATCTGGATGCCTTTTATTTCTTTTTCTTGCTTAACTGCCATGGCTAGAACCTCTTTCACAATGTTAAATAGACGTGGCAAGAGTGGACATCCTTGTCTTGCTCCTGCTCATAGGGGAAAAGCATTCAGTCTTCACCATGAAGCATGATGTGAGCTGTGGTTTTTTGGTAGGTACCATTTATCAGGTTGAGGAAGTTCCCTTTCATTCCCAGTTTGTTGAGCATTCTCTCCTCAGCTTTATCCATCTCAATTCTCCCAGTAACTCAGGACAAAATCTGGACTCCTCTCTCCCACTGTTTACACACATCCAATCCATCAGCAAATCCTCCAAAAATATATCCAGCATTTCCTTCAAAATATATGCAGAATCCAACGACTTCCTACCACCTCCACTAGTAAGCCCCAATCCAAGTTACCATCATCTCGTCTGAATTATTACAACAGCCTTCCCTCCTAACGGGGCTCCCTGCTTCCTCCCTTACCCCTACCGACCACTCTCAGTATGGCTGCAAATCTCACTCTAACGATGACCTATGAGGTCCCCCCACCTCCTTCCACTCTCCCCCTCCACTCCAGCTCCTCCGGCCTCCTGGGTTCTCCTCAAACACACCGGCTACTCCTCTCACTGACAGAGAGGGCTTCAAGCCCCACATCTACAGTCCCTCTATCTGAAACTCTTCTTTCAGATGCCCCATGATCCAGTCCTCACTTCATCGAGGTCTCAGATCAAATGTCATCTCAGAGAGGCCTTCCTTATAAATAGCAACTCCTCCCTCCTTCCACCCCACCCTCACCCCAACCTTGTTTTACTGTTGTCCAGGGAGCTCAAAATAACACCATATCACATACTTATTTGTGTATTTACTTACTGTCTATTTCCTTTTATCCCAGACTAGAACATAGCTCCATAAGGATGAGAAGTTTGTTTGGGATTTTTGGGGGGGTTTTGTTTCTTTTTTTAGTTTTATAAACTCACCAAATATATATTTTTTTAATTTCATTTGTCTGTTGTGTTTACTGGAATATTCCAGACACAGAGAACAGTGCTCAGCATGCAGTAGGCATGGCTCCCTTCACCCCATGTCCTCACTTTCTATCTTTTCATATTGTATACATTTTTATAAACCCCCTACCAAAGTATAAATTGGGGTATAAATTAGTGAAATAATTATTTTAAAAAGAAATGAATCAGAGGGGATTGCCTTTCCCATCCTTAACTAAGTTTTTGTCACTAGCTATCACATCAGCTGACAACCCCCCCACACACACACACCAAAAAAAAAAAAAACAAAAAAATCACAGGTTTGAAACAGAAACCAGGCAAAAACAGTTGTGAATGACAATCATTTTGCCTGGCACTTAGTGATCCAGGGACCCTACCCTTGTCGGCCCTCCCCAGTGTTCCCCATCACTAAGAACCCATCCCCACCCTAGTAAACAAGAGAGAGTGTAGGCTGAGACTTTTTCATGTTCCTAGACCCTGGTTGGTTTTTAAAGCTCTTTAGGAATAATTTTATATCAAATTCCAAATCTTCAATTTGAGAGATACGGGGCTGGTCTCCCACAAGGTGGCTGCCCTCTTAGAATTTTCATGGAATGAAGAGAGTATGTGATCCTCCGACGAAGGCTTTTCCCTCACAAGAAACTGTCCCCCAAAACAATGCCTTAAATAACTGAACAGAGTATTTAAGGAGCACTTCTCACCATAAGCCAGGGTCATTTCAGTGAAACATTGCTCAGATACCAACAAGCCAACATGTTAACAAAATAGACAGACATAGAGAAAAGAACAAATCCATACACTCCAACACACCCAAACATGTCATTAAGCCCCCAAAGGCATTTTCCCCTCTTTAGTTAAAAGCAATTAATTCACGTGTATACTCAAAATCATAAAAATAAAGAAAAAAATATTAGCATAAATCTTAAGTCCTGCAATTAAAATTAACTGTGTTTATCAATAGAAGCGACCGCTCCATGCATTATTCAAGCCCTCCTGCTAGGAACCAACAGCAAAAGAGAATCTCGATAAATCTGCAAAAATTCAACAGGTAAGAAATCTCAATTTACCTTTGTTTCCAAAGAGAAAGTCAAGGTGAATAAACCAGACAGGGAAGCCACTTGCTGATTCTTCTCCTTGTTCCCAGAGGTCTCCCTCCAAAAATAGCATCACCACACTCTCAAAAAGTACAGAGACCCCTTTTTATATAGTTAGAAAAGGCATTTTTAAGCAAGGTAAATCAGTTCAAAAATGTTGACTTGGAACCGAGCAGGACCCTACGGGGCCTTCCCGGGACAGACCCCTCCCCATATCCTCTGCTTTAGCTACTCTCTGTACCTAGACAACAGTATTTGATGCACATTTCCTGAGTTGTTTTACAGATGTGAAAACTCCGCACCAAATGGAAGATGTTCACTACTTGATGATCGTGAGTACCTGGCCCCCAGGCCTACTGGAGCCTGAGGATTGATAATGTCAACTCCTGTGACACCACCCTGTTGCCTCACCATCAGCCAATCAGAGAACTGTGCACGGGCTGATCACATAACCCGCGACACACCTCCCTCACCTGGCTTTTAAAAATGCTTTGCCGAGTGCTTCCCTGCTGGTGCAGTTGTTGAGGGTCTGCCTGCTGATGCAGGGGACGCGGGTTCGTGCCCCGGTCCGGGAAGATCCCACATGCTGCGGAGCAGCTGGGCCCGTGAGCCATGGCCGCGGCGTCTGTGCTCCGCAACGGGAGAGGCCACAGCAGTGAGAGGCCCGCGTACCGCAAAAAAAAAAAAAAAAAAAAAAAAAAAAAAAATGCTTTGCCAAAACCTGTGGGGGGAGCTCTGGGTATTTTTTGAGCATAAGCAACCCGTTCCCTTGCATGGCCCTGCGATAAACCTTTCTCTGCTCCAAACTCTAACGTCTCAGTTTGTTTGGTCTCACTGTGCGTCGGGCAAAAGGACTTGCGCTAACAGACTTTCAACAGGGAAGCTTTCAAAGTACCCGGAAGAACTGGACAAAACTGCCTAAACCACTTTGGCCAACAGAGTCCCTCTAATGAGCCAGAATTAAACTGTCTGAAACTAGCATCCCCACTTCCCTCTCCCAACAAAACCCATCCTTTTCTGAACTTAGGAACATGTTCACAACCTTTCTAATACGAAGAATTTTTTAACATCAAAATTTTACCACCTCCACCCAACATAATAAGGGATTGAACTTGATTTTATTCTTTGAGAAAGCACTGTCAGAAAAATTTGATATGCAAACTTGGAAAGTAGAAGGGGTAGGCAGAATGCCCTTTTGTATCAATGTGGAGGAAAGGCCACCCAAGGATGGTCTAGGGTAGGGACTGGCATACGATGCCCCAGAGGCCAAATCCAGCTCACAGCCTGTTTTTGTGCTGCCCAGAAGAAAGGGGGAAAGAAGGGGGACAAAAATATGAGACGACAAGTGTATGGCCCGTGAAGCCTGAAACATTTACTATCTGGGACCTTCAGAGAAACAATGTGCTAGCCCCTAGTCTAGGGGAATGAACTTAGTTCATCTCACTACTTACTACTGATTAAAGAAAGCTTCCAAACTTAGTGAAGTTACTTGTTAAGTTGTAGATTTTTGTCTGGGAAAGATATCAAAAAATTCTCTCCAGTGGAATATATATAGACATACCTCAGAGAGATTGTGAGCTCTGTTCCAGACCACCACAATGAAGCAAATATCAAAATAAAGCGAGTCCCATGAATTTTTTTGGTTTCCCATATAAATAAAAGCTACGTTACACTATACTGTAGCCTCTTAGGTATGCAATAGCATTATGTCTAAAAAAGCAATGTACATATCTTAATTTAAAAATATTTTAAGGCGAAAAAATGCTAACCATCATCTGAGCCTTCAGCAAGTTGTAATCTTTTTGCTGGTGGAGGGTCTGAAATATTGCGAGAATGACCAAAATGTGACACAGAGATACTAAGTGAGCAAATGCTGTTGGAAACATGGCGCCAACAGTCTTGCTTGATGCATTGTTGCCATAAGCCTTCACTTTGTAAAAAACACAATGTCTCTGAAGCACAACAAAGCGAAGCACAATAAAATGAGGTCCACCTGTGTGTATGTTGCCTCCCATTTCAGTTCTACAAGGATCAAGCCAACAGCCACTGCAGATGCCCCCTCCAAAGTTTTCTTAGAACACTGATCTGCTTTTGGTAACAGACTATAAACTTTCTTTATCTGTTAAGTAATCTGTTGTAACTTTCTGTATTTGCCTTTAAAATCTTTTACTGTCACTTTGATTCAATGAATAGATATTGTTTCACAGTGACCTATGATCCTATTTGACCAAGTGTTTTAAAACCATTTGCTATCTTTGACAAAATTTCCCAAGTCAAATTCTTGACCTCTAGCTAACTTTGGGATGCTTCCAAGGGCCCTTGAAACAACCCAAAGAGAGGTATTAAACTTATTAGACTTATTTGGTATGTTAAATTACATGGGAAACATTGTCAAATAAGAGGTGATAAACCTTCTTAGGTTATATTATATGGGTAGATGTCATTAATATAGATATTCCAAAAATTATATGGAATTCCTAAAACTCTGGTATATCCTAGTATAATGTTACCAGTCATAATTCTGGTTATTATCTTAAAATGCTGTTTGTCCTAGAAATAACCAAATTTCTTATCAGTTGCATTATAATATGTTTAACCATGCCATTTTAAGTCTTTTGTCATTGTGCTACCGAGTCCAAGCTCGCTCTGCTCACTGCACGACAGGCCAATAAGTCAGAAACAGGGTGCTAAGGCAAGGAACACGACTTTATTCAGAAAGCCAGCAGACTGAGAAGATGGCAGACTAAAGTCTCAAAATAACCATCTTATCAGGGTTTGGATGCCAGTTTCTTTTATAGCACAGAGATGGGGAGGAGATGAGGAAGAAAAGTAAAAAGGCCATAAGTTTTGCAAATATCACCTGGAACGGCCAGCCTGGGGAGGGGATGTGTTCATTTCTTTCTTGTAGCCATCCACGGCCAGCCTGGGGAGGGGATGTGTTCATTTCTTTCTTGTAGCCATCCACAGGTGGGGAGGGTCTGGATGTTTGCCTGAACAAAGGCACTTTAGTTTAACATTCAGGCAGAGGGGCAAGGTTCCCCAAGGCAGGCCATTATGTATATAGACAGTATCCTTTTAGTGAACAAAAGCATCGGAAAGCAAAGGTTAAAGTAAAAGAAACAGATCCGGGATTCCCTGGTGGTGCAGTGGTTGAGAGTCCGCCTGCTGATGCAGGCGACGAGGGTTCGCGCCCCAGTCCAGGAAGATCGCGGAGCGGCTGGGTCTGTGAGCCATGGCCACTGAGCCTGCGCGTCTGGAGCCTGTGCTCCGCAGGGGGAGAGGCCACAGCAGTGAGACGCCCGCGTACCACAAAAAAAAAAAAAAAAGAAACAGATGCAACATGTAGTCAGGTTTGGCTCTCCCTGTTACAATTCCCCACTGTCAATGTCCATTCCACAATCTTGTAGAAAAACGGGTGACAAAGTCAGATGGATCTTCCTGGGAGTGTTCACCATCAGTGCCAGTGTTCCAAACGTTGTTTCTTTTGTGCCTCTCTGGAAAGTGTCTCCTTTACTCCTGTAGTCTTAAAAAAGTATTCACAACCTAAAAGTTGAGAGTTATGATCTATTCAGCGGGAATTTTGAGGGCTTCAATCCCAGGAGGCACCATCTCAAGTTAAGGAATTTAGCCCTTTTCTATGTATGGGAAAATGCACTGAAATCACTCCCTTGATATGCACCTCAGCTATCTGGGGCCTGTATCCTGTATTTTCATACCCTGAGTTTCCTCAGGGCCCACGACTCACATTGGAGGGCTGCAATCACTAATGACTGATGTGGCAGGAAATATTTCATTTCTCAGATCCTCTCCTCTTGGTCAGGATTTTGACCAATACTGGGAGACATTTCATGATCAAATTTGTCCCACGGTGCTGGGAGGCTCACCCAGATCAGGCGAAAATTCTTGATATGCCACTCCAGGTGCTAGTTTTTGGATTAGGCCCTATTGATAATTAAAGATTCTCTGGATCCTCTATCTAATTATGATCCAGGAGACATTTTCCCTTGTTGCTTCTTCCCATACCTAGAATCACACTACTACAATTATTTTATGTTATAAATGTGACCTATTTCCTCAAGACGTTTAGGCATATAAGTTTTGCTGGAGGCCTGGTTACGCACTGGGTACTTTAAGAGACAACAATCTTATAAAATAGATGGGATATAAGTAATGCAGCTAGTAACTGACAAAGACAGAGTGCAGCAGGGAGACACAAAGCACAAACAATTGGCTTACAAAGGTATAATTTACCAAATTACTGCAAGTCATAATTAGTTTAAGGGGAAGGTTTTCCTTACAACTAGAAAACACAGATTTAAACCATTTTTCAGACAGAAATCATAAAAATTATAACCATATTCACCAGTTTACTCAGTCTTAGGTAACTAAATCCTTCTTGTTAACAGCTTTATGAAGCCATCAGGTTTCCCATTAGAACTCCTCAATTTCCTACCCAGTTCACCACTATGGTCTGAAAGTCAGAAACTTGTATTTATCCAAAGCTCCTTTCTATAAATCTTCTTGAAGAGGAAGCATTTTTGCAAAGGCGTCAGAGTGAAACCATAACTGTCTATAATGAGGAAAGACTTAAGAAGGCACGTTTAAATCTGATTACGCTGCAATTGACAAAGTAACTTGGTTACTGCTGTGACATGGAACACTTTCAGATAATAACTAGAATTATGACTGATAACATTTTACCAGGACATACCAAATTTTAGGAACTCCATATAATCTCTAGAATACCTGTATCATTTGCCATACAATATAACCCAAGAAGATTTATTACTTATTTGACAACACTTCCCACCTTAATTCAACATACCAAGTGAACCTAATTAGTTAATATCTCTCTTTGGGAAGTTTCAGGGGCCCTTTGAAGCATCCCAAAGTTAGCTAGAGGTCAAAGGAGCTTCATAAGTTGATTTGAAAAGTTTTGTCAAAAAAATGTCAAAAGGGTTTAAAACAGTCAGATAGGATCACAGGTCACTGTGAAACAATAGTTATTCACTTAACCTAAGTAACAATAAAAGATTTCAAAGGCAAATATAGAACAGATCACTTAAAAGGTAGAGAAACTTAAAATCTGTTAGCAAAGGCAGTTCAAAATCCTAAGAAACCTTGTCTTCTTAACAAAGAGAAAAGCCACATTCAAGTTTTGCAACAGCTTACTTTTAAAATTTATTTACTCAAAATTATTTTAAACTTAGTCAATCCTGACCATGAACAAAACTCTTTTCTTGGGGTCCACTTTCCATAAACCTTCCATCACTTAACTCAGTTTAGCACAATTCTGACTTTCAAGTTGTCTAATATCTGGAGAGATTAATTTTAGATAGACATTCCTAAAAGATAATTATTTTTTTAAAGTTCACCTAAAGCTCTTATCTCATTTGCATTTTCTTAAAAGTTTCTTCACATCAAGTTACTTTCCTTGAAGGCAAATTCGCAACAGATATTAACAAGATTTTATTTAGCTTATATTAAACCTAGGCACAATAAAAGTATTATACCTGATGACTCTAATGACATGTCTGTATTAATTAGATCAACAAACATTAATACTGAATATGTCTCAGTTCACGTGAACCTGAAACTCATTTAGCTTAATTTTTCTTGTATTTAGAATTGTTTGGTTTGTAAGCGCTTACTTTTCTTTAAGCCAATTAAATAGAGCTCATCCACAAGTCAACCTCAGCAATGTTATCCGAAGACAAAGACACATACGAGGACACAAGCACACAGAGACATCACAGTTCTCATTTCAAAATTTCAGCCCTGAGTCAGGTACAGCAATGTAAAACCCATTAGTTTACAAAAAGAGGTTGGATTAAAATTAGGTTTCTGGCAGATGGAACAAATCAAGCTCACTTGTCTAGATGGCTGAATTTTTATAGAAAATACACTTAGGTTTTTTATTTAGCCTTGACAAGTCAATTTTTAAATTACTTTACCCTCTTTTCAAAGTTTGCATTTTAAAAAGATGGCAGAGATGAGGGTTCCTGAGAAGAGCAGATAGGACATTTGCATCTCAAAGATACAGGCAAGTTTTTCCTAGGATGACTTTGTTTCCCCTTTAATATTTACAAGCCTCTTAAGATAAATAGGGAAGGTAGTCAATCCACCTGTTCCCCACTGTCAAAGTTACCTGCGGCTCCTGTGGGGAAATTAGAACCTGACGCCTCAAGTCCAAGGGAGTCCCCCTGGCCTCTTACAGGATGTCAGCGCAAGGGAAACTGCCCTGCTGCGGAAGCGGCTCCCAGTCCGAATTGGGTGCCCTGTGGAGTCTTAGCTGGTGATATTAAATCAGGCTCCTGTGCTCCAAGGGTTAACAAAGAAACTTCTATTTGATACCCACGGGTAGGGCAAACAGGAGGCAGTGAATATCATGGCGGCATGCGGGGTGGGCAGTTGGAACAACTGCCGGTACAGCCTGCTCTTTTGCAAAACACTTTTAACTGCGAGATCCTGTAATAACTGAGTGAGCCATTCAGGGGCCATTGCTCTTCTGATCTTACATATTGGGTCCACATCCTATTACAATGGTACATCATGTCTTTCTTAGTCAGAGGCTCCCAGCTATGTTTAGCCCATTTATCTAATATACGCTCCAAAGGACTCTCCTTCGGGATGGATGGAGTATTTCCTATTTTTTATAAGTTTGATAACACCAAAACACAAAAGACGCAAACAAATTCCAACACAAAAGGCCCGAACAATTTCTAGCATCGATGCACGCAAAACCAAGACCAAAACCAACGGTTCGCAAATCAGATAGACTTACCCTACAAAACCAACAAATTAGTTCCCAAATCAGGTAGACTTACCCTACAAAACCAACGAACTAGTTCCCTACCGAACTGGTCCCAAATCAGGTAGAGTCTGACGACAAGTCCCCCCTCCAACAGGGTACCTCAATCAAACAAACTGGCTTATCCCGTAAAGGAAAAGCCCAAACTGAGAGGGGAATATCTTCCGGGTGTGCACACCGGAGCGACTTACCCTACACACTCAAGTTCCCCAACTCGCAACACAAAAGGATACACAAAACCAAAACAAGATCAAGACCACAACCAACGAACCAGTTACCAAATTGGGTAGACTTACCAATCTCTACAAAATCGAGTCCGTGGACTCGCAGAAGTTGGTCGGTTCCTTGTTTCAACTGCCAAGCGCTGGGGTAGGTGGTGCCGCTTCAGGGAATTTTGAAGGGAAGACCCTCAGGACAAATGGTCCTGGCAGCAGCCAGGGCCTTGTCCCAGTGTTCCTGACCGGGCCCGGCTGGCCAAGCCAAGCTTGTTACCGAGTCCAAGCTCGCTCTGCTCGCTGCACAACAGGCCAATAAATTGGAGACAAGGTGCTGAGGCAAGGAATATGACTTTATTTGGAAAGCTGGCAGACAGAGAAGATGGCTGAAGTCTCAATATTTTAAATATTTTGACTAAATATTTTGACCAAAATCTCAAAATAACCATCTTATTGGGGTCTGGATGCCAGCTTGGATGCACAGAGAGGGGGAGGAGATGAGGAAGTAAAGTAAAAAGGCCATAAGTTTTGCAAATATCACCTGGAATGGCCAGCCTCGGGGAGGGGATGTGTTCATTTCTTCTTTCTTGTAGCCATCCACAGGTGGAGAGGGTCCGGATGTTTGCCTGAACAAAGGCACTTTGGTTTACCATTCAGGCAGAGGGGCAGGGTTCCCCGAGGCAGGCCATTATGTACAGACAGTATCCTTTTAGTGAACAAAAGCATCGGAAAGCAAAGGTTAAAGTAAAAGAAACAGATCCAACATGTAGTCAGGTTTGGCTCTTCCCTGTTATAACTGTTATACTCTGATGCTTTTACAAAATGAAGATCTTCAAGATGATCCATAAAAAGGACTTTTTGACAAATATAAGTTTCTGATGACTTTTAGATCATACTACTAAACTGGGTAAGAAATTACAAAACTAATAGAAAACCTGATGGCTTCATCTAGATCAACAGGAATTAATCACGTGGAACTGAATGATAAATATAATTTATAATTTTATGCCTTTTTGTCTGAAATATTAGTGACTTTTAATCTTTGTTTTCCAGAAAAACTTTCCTCTTATGCTAACTATGATATACAACATGTTGATAAAGTTTACCTTTGTAAACAAAGATGAAACATTATCTTTTTCTCTCTACCTGATCCCCCCCAGGATTTGGCTTCTCCAACTGGCTCCCCTCTGGACTTGATGGCTTACTGCCATCCAGATTACAACTAGTTATACTAATCATTGTTTTAATTTGTTCTCTCTTTGTTGTTTCAAACTGTTTGTTTTGTATCTCTCTGCTGTACTATGACCTTATTAATGTTACTAGCTATATTACGGACATTCTATTTTACAAAATTGTTGTCTTGGGACTTCCCTGGTGGCACAGTGGTTGAGAATCCGCCTGCCAGTGCAGGGGACAAGGGCTCGAGCCCTGGTCCGGGAAGATCCCACATGCCGCGGTGCAACTAAGCCTGTGCGCCACAACTACTGAGCCTGCGCTCTAGAGCCCGCGAGCCAACAACTACTGAGCCCGTGAGCCACAACTACTGAAGCCCGTGCGCCTAGAGCCCATGCTCTGCAACAAGAGAAGCCACCCAATGAGAAGCCCACGAACCACAACGAAGAGTAGCCCCCACTCGCTGCAGCTAGAGATGGTTTGGCTCTTCCCTGTTATAACTGTTATACTCTGATGCTTTTACAAAATGAAGATCTTCAAGATGATCCATAAAAAGGACTTTTTGACAAATATAAGTTTCTGATGACTTTTAGATCATACTACTAAACTGGGTAAGAAATTACAAAACTAATAGAAAACCTGATGGCTTCATCTAGATCAACAGGAATTAATCACGTGGAACTGAATGATAAATATAATTTATAATTTTATGCCTTTTTGTCTGAAATATTAGTGACTTTTAATCTTTGTTTTCCAGAAAAACTTTCCTCTTATGCTAACTATGATATACAACATGTTGATAAAGTTTACCTTTGTAAACAAAGATGAAACATTATCTTTTTCTCTCTACCTGATCCCCCCCAGGATTTGGCTTCTCCAACTGGCTCCCCTCTGGACTTGATGGCTTACTGCCATCCAGATTACAACTAGTTATACTAATCATTGTTTTAATTTGTTCTCTCTTTGTTGTTTCAAACTGTTTGTTTTGTATCTCTCTGCTGTACTATGACCTTATTAATGTTACTAGCTATATTACGGACATTCTATTTTACAAAATTGTTGTCTTGGGACTTCCCTGGTGGCACAGTGGTTGAGAATCCGCCTGCCAGTGCAGGGGACAAGGGCTCGAGCCCTGGTCCGGGAAGATCCCACATGCCGCGGTGCAACTAAGCCTGTGCGCCACAACTACTGAGCCTGCGCTCTAGAGCCCGCGAGCCAACAACTACTGAGCCCGTGAGCCACAACTACTGAAGCCCGTGCGCCTAGAGCCCATGCTCTGCAACAAGAGAAGCCACCCAATGAGAAGCCCACGAACCACAACGAAGAGTAGCCCCCACTCGCTGCAGCTAGAGAAAAGCCTGCGTGCAGCAACAAAAACCCAATGCAGCCAAAAATAAAAAATATTTTTATTAAAAAAAAAAAAGATTGTTGTCTCTTGCATTACCTGACGTGTAAACAGGCCTCTGACAAAATTAATGGTGGCTAAACATCTTGAGGCAACTGATCACATATATCACTCCATGTAGAATAACTGTACTAGTACAACTTTAGATATGGAAAGAACCGATAAGGGAAAACATTTGCTGGATCGTAATAAACTAGTAAGACAGATGATCCAGAGAATTTTAGGTTATCAACAGGGCCTGATCCAAAAATAGCATGTTGAATGGCCTGTCAACAAAATCCTCGTCTGACCTACACATGAGATTTCCTAATACCGTGGGACAAATTGGTCACCAAATGCCCTCCAAACCTTGGTCGAATTTATGACCAAGAGAGGGTGCTGTGGAAGGGAACGCTGTCTGCCATTCCAGCTCTACACAGACCAAGCCTGCATCAGCCACTGCAGCTACGCCACCACGGTGCACCCTGAGGGGAAATCAGGATGGAGAAGAACAGCAAGCTTTCTGTGCTCTGGATACTAGCCTTAGATAGACGGTTAAGATGCGTATCTAAGGAATAATTTCAACGAGCCCAGACTCTTGCATCTTCCCCTACATAGGAAAGTACTAAAATCATTAACTTGAGATGTCTTTTCTTTGTGATTAGCAGTAATCTTTTAATGTTCAACTACATGTTTTTCTTCCAGCAAAAAACTCCTATATATCCTGGCTCCTTTTCTACCTCTTCAGAGCAGTTCTTCAGAGCTACAGTCCTCAGTAAGGTCCCCGCAGAAAACTTCACTTGAAACCTTCAGGCTGTGCATCTTTCTTCTGTCAACACCTGTAACTTCAAGGAGTTATGATCCTGATAGACACTAGTTTTATATCTAACTCAGCCATCAAATTATCTTTAGCTATCTTTTAGATAGCTTTTAAATAGCTTTTCAGATGCTTTTGAACCAGTAATAACAACTAACTGGTTCCCTAATTAATGAGTTAAAGAAAATCTGTAGTATGTGTTCAGTTTTTATGTACGTGACAGTCATCATTTACCTTTTTGAAAACTATAGTTCAATCACACATCATGACCAAAAGCAAACTCTAGATTCAGGAGTGCAGTTTAATTAATTTATATTTTATAAACCATTATAGCATCTACATCCACTTGAAAAGCAGTGGTTATCATAAGGCCATGACACGTTATTTAGTCAACCTACAGAGTGCTCAGAATACAGAAACACCAAAAGACTCCTCGAAACCACCACCAAGACCCCAGGGCTCTGCAGCCTTCTGGTGAGACACCAAAACCGACTTTTCCAACTGAATCTTCCTAACGTGAATAATGTGTTTCATAACCCACCCCTAACAACAGAAGGGAAAATGTCATCCCCAATTGACCAGCATTTGACTCACAAACACCCTATATCAAACAGTCTCCACCCCCAACAGCTTGATTTCCCTCATTCCTGCTCTGAGAAAAGACCCATGTGTGTGGTGGGGATTCGGGGTGGATTTGGAGCTTTTAGAAAACTATTCAATTCCCAAAAAGAGAACAAGGGGGATATGGGTAAATCAGTAACAGCTTAAGGCAGCTGATAACATGGACAGAATCTTAAAGGTTCTACAAATTGCCCCCACCCCCCACAGCCAGCTCGAAATTACCAATCCACCTAGACTTCTCATTTGTGTACCGCCTAGAACAACAAATATCAAACACTTCTCCCTAAGCTTAATAGTTATCAGTCATCTATACTTCAGTGTAAATTAGTTTACTCCAGAGTGGCTTCCTCTTAGCTTCCAAAAGCACCACTGAAAAGCACAGGTGCTGACATGGGGGATTAGAATGAGAGCCCTAGGACTTCCAGGGTGGCGCAGTGGTTAAGAATCCACCTGCCAACGCAGGGGACACGGGTTCAAGCCCTGGTCCAGGAAGATCCCACATGCCACGGAGCAACTATGCCCGTGTGCCATGACTACTGAGCCTGCGCTCTAGAACCCGCGAGGCACAACTACTGAAGCCCACATGCCTGGAGCCCATGCTCCGCAGCAAGAGAAGCCCCCGCGATGAGAAGCCCCCGCAATGAGAAGCCCATGCACCACAAGGAAGAGTAGCGCCCGCTCACCACTAGAGAAAGCCCGCAGGCAGCAATGAAGACCCAACACAGCCATAAATAAATAAATAAAAATATTTTTTAAAAAAAGAATGAGAGCCCAGATGTATCAAGTAAGTGTGTACTGCTTTCGAACAGATCACTGGGGCTTGGCTTCCCTGGGCGCTGTGCCTCTGCTCTCCAGATCCTATTCTGGCTGCATTCCGCAGGGAGCCCCACCACTATGTAAATGAAATGTCTCTCTGCTCCCCTTGCTGGAAAATCCTCAGCTGCAGCAGGAGACGTCTGCACCATGACAGCGATGTGACTGAAGGGGCCAGAGCAGGTTCTGAGTAATCACAGACTAATCACATTTTAATTACGTTGGCAATCAGTGAGTTCTTTAAAAAAAAAAAAATTAAACACTCATTAAGTGCAACACAGAAACAGAAATGATTTTGCAAATGGCAGAAGCCCAGATAGGTTAGACTGATGACTTGATTTCCCACTTCTTAAAAAATTTAAAAACTCAGCAGAGGGCTTCCCTGGTGGCACAGTGGTTGGGAGTCCGCCTGCCGATGCAGGGGACGCGGGTTCGTGCCCCGGTCTGGGAAGATCCCACATGCCGCGGAGCGGCTGCTCCCGTGAGCCATGGCCGCTGGGCCTGCGCTTCCGGAGCCTGTGCGCCGCAACGGGAGAGGCCAAAACAGTGAGAGGCCCACGTAACGCAAAAAAAAAAAAAAAGAAAAAACTCAACAGAAAGTTAAGTGCAGCTCTTAAAACAGGCAGGACATGACAATAAACAGAGCCTTCTGAAAAACAGGCTCCTGCCTCCATTCCAATTTAGAAAATTTGAAATAGGATGACTCAATAGGGGGCAAAGGAGAAAATGCAGTCCTCAAAATCAGCCAGACCTGAATTACAAGGTGGTCCTACCCTAAGCAAGTCCGTAACCTTGTCAGCTACCACTTTCTCATCTGAATACCTTGCTGTAAGGAGCCAGGGAAAAGCGGTAGAGGAAATGTCTGGCACTTAGTAGACATTCAATAAAGGACTGCTACTATTTCACCAAGTGTTAATAGCACAAATACTTTTAATCAAAGTAGATAACATTTAAATGAGAGTTTCATGCAATGACATTACTTCCTCATTCAAAAAGATGGCAACAGTAATTTTTAATTACATATTCCCTAAAGGAAGAATTTGATACAAGCGCTTCTTTAATCCCAGTCACTGTTTTTCCAATTCAAACACCTACCTTGTCATTATTTTCAGCGTTAACCTGCTGGAGTGATCTCCCAGCGGCCACGATCCTCCATCTTGAAGTAGCGGCCACGATCCTCCATCTTAAAGTAAGAGTAACCTAATCTTGCTGTTTAAAATGGTGGTTCTCAAATTTAAGTTGAATTAGAACCACCTGGAGGGTCTGTTAAACCACACCTCGCTAAGCCCGCCCCTGGAGGGCCTAATTCAGTAGGCCTGGGTGAGGTCCAAGACTCTGCATCTCCAGCAAGTTCTCAGGTGACACTGATTCTGATGGTCTAGGCCCACACTCAAACCAGTGCTTTGAAGAGACCAACCCTTCCCTTCTCGGCTGAGACATGACAACAGGGGACGGTACAGGACAGACTCTCACATTCCCAGAACATCTGCTGAGAACTCTGGGACACGACTCTTTCTGCTGGAAAGATACAGTAGTAGGAGGCACTGGCAGCCATCTTGTGGCCATGAGGGAGAGCCTGTCTGAGACTGGAACCAACCCCAGAGGCAAGAGATATACTCATATAAAAGGGCTTGAGTCCTGGAGTCAAGGGCACGCCCAGAGTCAAGTCTTCCTGGGACTTTCCAGCTTTTATATTACAAGACACCCTTTTTTGCTTAGACAAGTTTGGCTCAGCAGTCCTGTTACTTACAAAAGAACCCTGAAAACCCTGTTGTTGGTTTTACTTGGTTTGTCTGTTTTGGCCCTCCATTTTGCTCCTAAATAGAAATCACCTAAACCTTTAAATTGTCCTCATTACCCCCAAGTCAAATGTCCAAGCCAATTCACCAACCAAAATAAAGGTAAAAAACAATGTTTGGGGAATGCAAACAACTCACCTACACAGAATACACATCTCCCGGAGTGTAACCTATGAATTTAATGTAATTTAATGTAATTCTAATCAAATCCCTGGAGAATGGCCAATTACAAGACCAGGAACTTTCCAAAATTCAGCAGGAACAATTGAGAAAATATAATGGGGAAAAATGTTATTCATCAGTAACACAGAAAATGTAATTCTGAGAACTAAACCAAAAAGGCAGATGTTTATAGAGAAAACCGTATAGCTCCGCAGGGGTGGGAGAAGGGGGATACGAAGCAAAGGAAAAGGGTAACATGTTTCTGGCCAGAAAAACTCAATATTGTAAAGCTACGAGGTATTCCCAAACTAATTTACAGTATTTGAAACTCTCATACAAATCAATAAAAAAAAAAAATCTAAAAACCTCAATAAAAATGGGAAAATGGGCAAAGGAAATGAGGAAGCGGTTAACACAAGAAAAACAACTAGGCAATAAAGATATAAAACACATGAAGCGTGCTCGGCCAACAGCACTGTTGGGAAGGACAGGGAACCAGGAGCGCAGGGCTGTGTTTTGGGCGGGGCAGGGGGTGGGGAGGTTGGTGATGGGATCATCTGTGTTCACATCTCAAAAATACGCAGTTTTGACCCCAAAACTTCACTTCCAGAAACTTACCCTAAAGAAATAATAAGGGAGAGCTCAAGAATGTTCATTACAGGATTATTTTTAATAGAGAAAAAAGGAAGGGAGAGGGTGGAGGAGGGAAGAAATGAAAGAAACTGAAAAGCTGAACAAATGTTTGTTGCCTGGATAGAGACTGAAAGAGGCATTTGTTGTACTTCTGTGAACTGCATTCATCCTTTAAGAAATATGTTATTTAAAAATCACTGCCATCGGGCTTCCCTGGTGGCGCAGTGGTTGAGAGTCCGCCTGCCGATGCAGGGGACACAGGTTCGTGTCCCGGTCCGGGAAGATCCCACATGCCGCAGAGCGGCTGGGCCCGTGAGCCATGGCCGGAGCCTGTGCTCCACAACGGGAGAGGCCACAACAGTGAGAGGCCCGCATACCGCAAAAAAAAAAAAAATCACTGCCATCACCTTCCAAATGTGCAAATAACCCCATTATTTAAAACTCTTTCTGAAATCATCTTTTATTTAAACAACAACTAGCCTAAGATTAGGTACATATATTATGGTACAATGGAATATTAATATATGTTCAATGGCCTAGATTTACATAAAGTACACCCACAGTTACGGAAAGAGCAGACTATAAAATAGCACGTATAGTGTAAAGTAGATTCGCCACAAGGATATCTTGTACAGAATAGGGAAATATAGTCATTATTTTGTAATAACTATAAGTGGAGTGTCAGCTATAAAAATATTGAATCACTATGTTGTACACCTGAAACTAATATAATATTGTAAATCAACTATACTTCAAATTTTTTTAAATAGCATGTATAGAATAGAATGTTATATTCTTATATACATTTTTATATTCATTTTTATATATTTGCAAAGAAAGGTCTAAAGAATATACACAAAACATTTAACAGTGACTGGGTTATGACCGGGTAGCAGGATTGTAATTTTTGTTTTCCTCTTTTCCTATATCTGTATTTTCTCCAGTTGCTAAAATTATTATACATCCTTTTAATTATAAGAAAAAGAAACAACATAAATGTTAATTTTTGTAAGAGGAAAAAAAGTGACATATGAGTTCAGGTGCTAATGCAGCAAAGGACAAGAAATCATCTTTTCCCTTTCCTGTGAAAAGGGAATAGAATAGAATGCAACAGTACACTGCTAATTCCTCCAAATGGTACTTAGTGGAGGTAATTAAAAGAAACTATCCCTGTGACCACTACCACCTGGCATTCATTTAATTCTTCATTCAATCATTCACTTGCTGATCACCTCCCATGGGCCAGACACACTGATGGAAAAGTTACTTTAAAAACGTCTGTTCTTCTATAAAATCCAGTGCAGAATGCATTTGGTGAGTTAGGGTGGTTTATGCTTTTTTCATAATTAAAATTTTCACCTCCCACTGCCCTTAGATTCTGCATATCCCATATGTGATTTCTCATAGTGCATCACTGTCTCCTTCCCCACCCTCACCCATAAGTGCCGAAATTTGGGAGCAATGAGAAGTAAAGCCATAGAGTTTGGCCCAGAGTGCCTTTAAATTCAAGGGTGCTCAAAAACATCATCATGACATCCTATTCAAGGATGCAACTCAAAAACGAGGAACATGTGCAGGTCACTCTGAGTTCAGTAAGCCTGAGGAGAGCATGTGGCTGTTCTGTATAATTAATGACCATCTCTGAGAGAACGGTTGGTCCCTCCAAGCTCCATCAGAAGACAGGAAACCCTAATGATCAGACTCTCCTTCCCTCTGCAGCCAAATACCTTGGCAGCTTTACAGCGGCCCCATCTTGTGGTTTATTCTTTCTGCAAGAACTCACCTTCCCTAAAGAAGAGTCCATTACTGAAAATCAAGGAAGGAGTGAACTGATGGACATGTAACACATAATAAATCCTGCTCGTGAATTATTGAATAATGCTTGTCCATAACAGCTTTTAATGTTTCAAGCAAGCCAATGATTTCCAAAAAGTAATACAAGACCCTTTAGATGAATGTGGAAGTCGGGAGAACTACAGCTCATCCTTTTCTAGTCTAGTTGGATTAAAACAACTTCAGTGAAGAAATTCCTATTTTATATAAAAGAAGAAGAAAGTTTCCCTCCCCCTCTCTGTCTCTAGAGCTATATCAATACATATGTGTTAGGTCTGGTAAGACCATTAATGAGTAGAGCTACAGCCATACGATCATAGGAGCAAATGCTGTTATGGTAAATTTAATGAAATCCAATTATTATTTACTTGATACTTTCTAGGCACGGGACACCACAAGCTTTATAAAAGTAAAATAGCCTCTGTCCTCCATGAGCTCCCAGTCAGCTGGGAGACACAGGTATTTACCCAACTAATTTTATCTCAAGATGAATCTGATACCTCTAATAACAGAACAAACACTACGTTACAGTGGCTGCAGGCACGGGCTCTGCAGGTAGGCTGCTTGGGTTGGAATTCTGGTTCTACATCTCACCAGCACAGTGACCCTGTGAAGTTACTTTGCCTTCTCTGCCTCAGTTTCTTCATCTGTGGCATGGAGATAATAACGGTACCTACCTCATAGGGTTACTGTGAAGATGAAACGTGACACAAGTGGAAGGATTGTTAATATTGGTATAATTACTACCAGCATGTGAGGTAAAGAGGGACCAATTATGACAAGAACCTGGGGAAGTGGTCCAGAGAAATGGAATCTGTGGCCAAGTTCTGAATAACAATGAGGATTTTAGTGTGCCGTGATGGGAAAGAAGGGGCAATTCGCAGCTAAGGATTAGCCTGAACGAAGGCCTGGAAGTAAGGAGAAGACGGTTGAGGACAGATGAGCAGGCTGGTGGTGTGGTACCATAGCAGGCACGTGAGCTGTAGGTCTGGGGCTGCAGAGGAGATAACACTGAGAGACAAGCAGGCTGGGACGTGACCGCAGGAGCTGCCGGCTGCCGGGCTCTGACCCTGTAGGCAAGCACAGCCCGAGAAGAAGGGTATCACAGGGCTGAAGAACATGGATTCTGACTTTGAATCTTGGCTCCACCTCTGAAGAGCTATGTGACCTTGGGCAAGGTTACCTAATCTTTCTGTGCCTCTGTTTTCTCACCTGTAAAATGGGTGTGGTGAGGATTAAATGAGTGCTTAGGTAAAGTGCTTAGAGCCCTAGTCGGCACAGAGCGACATATGTAAGTGTTTGCTGATGGAAGGCTCCCCATGGGCCTATGGCACCTCTTCCTGCCATCCTGACAGCCCTTCAGAAAATGATCATGAGCAACAACAGGGTCAAGGTTATAAGACTGCTTTTCAACTCTTCAAAAATACCACCACGAAAATAAATGCTCTCTTTTGGACAAAAACGTTCATGGTCCACGTTGAAATTTCACCTCAGATGATAGACAGAGTCAGAGCTGGCACTAAACTGAGGTACACACACTACCAGGTGACATGACTGAGTCCGCCCAAGACTTCCTCAGGTCACCCTGGCCTATGCAAAGTGGCCAAGTGCACCACTTATGAGAAGCTGGGATCTGTGCTAACTTTTAAATGATGGCAAAGGTTTTAATATTCGGGAGTGGGAGGGAAGGGCACGAACCGAATGTACAATCATGACTGCTCAGACAATCCCTAAGTCAAGAACTTACTTCCAGATCCATCCTTGACTCTAGGTCCTTCGGGCTTGGCTTCAGAAATAATGTTCGCGTTGGCGTTATTCTCCATCTCGATCACAAAGTCACTGTCCTCCTCAAACTCAGGGTGGCTAAAGATCCAATCCAGTGCTCTTTCCAGGTTACTATTCTAATAAAACAAAACATTCTTACAATGTATGCAGTCCCAGGGCCTCATTATATCCTGACCATTTGAACCAGAATGTCAAGCAGATAGGACAGGAGGCTTGAATTCATTAGTCCTAAGTGCCTCTGAGTAAGAAGCTCTGACCCTGCATATGAAACACACTTTCCGTGGACATTCTGCAAGTCTCCCAGCCGAAGTCTGTAACTGGATTCGCTGGAAAACAGCTCACAGCAGCAGGTCGGCACTGCAAAGCCCATATCAGTCTTAGCTCGGCATTTCTGTGGGCTGATGCTGATAATGATGGGAGGCAAAATGCCAAAGAGAAAGGCATCTGTTTCAGCGTAGCCTTTTCCAAAGCCACACTAATCGCACACGCCATCTTCTCTACCAACTGTATTTTGTGCAGATAACCATGCAGGGTAGAGGGAAGCCAACATGAGTACTGTGTCAGAGCTCCTCTCCTAAATGTTGGCAAGGTGGTTGAATTGCAGTAGAGACAAGACTGATGCCTTGATTAATGAAGACAACACTGGTTGGTTAAGTTACATTGTTTTAAACTGAACTCCATGTAATTCAAATCAATGGATCATAAAAACATTTCTGTCTTCTCCCTTTGTGGTATCACTTGGTGAGTTAAAGAATTTGTTTAGATGTAGTTAGAATCTCCAATTAAACAGTCAAGCAAGTAAAATAACTGGGGCATAAGCAAGTACCCCGCATACAACAAACTCTGGTTGAGACATTTCAAGCATTTTAAAGGGAAACAAATTTTTCCAGCCACACTGCCCGGAACCAGGAGAGAGCCGCTGTGACCTCAGCAAGGGACCTCAGCAGGCAACCAGTCAGGATAAGCAAGAAGGAATTAGGAGCAGATATCCACTCAAAAATGGATTATGGTGTCAAAAAAAAAAAGTACTTTCCTCCCTCAATACTAAACAGATATCTGCACTGCAAAAGGAAAGGTTCCGTCTACCCTCCCGTTTCCTGGTCCCTTCTTTCCTGATAATATCAGGACTTCACAAATACCTGAAAAACTTTCTCTCTCTGTAGAGAGAAACAAAAGCAGAGAATTCCAAGGAGACTTCTCTATGAGGACTTTTGAGAGACACTGCTCCAAGGTCTTGGTATCAGAAAAGCACAATTTCTCCAAAAGAACTGCCTTATTGAACACAGAATCTCAAGCATCCCTCTTTGCTCTAAGGCCACAAGCAAGCTCCAAGTCAAGTCTCTGACCTCATGCTAATAAACATTAAGATGATACAGAGTTTCTTTCAGTTGGGTCAACTTGCCCCCAGTGTATTATCTCCCTCCTTCTTAAAATATCTCCTTATTCTTAAAATCTCTGTATGATTCCCTCAATCATTTATTTTAGCTTTATATATACTACACACAAATAAATCTTTGTGGGGCATGGTGGGGTATAGCATGAGACAGACATGATTCAAAACGATCAAAGGACATTGGAAAGTTTCAGTTGCTACTGACAAAACACAAACTACCTCCAACAAGAAGAAGGTGTTCACATACAGTCTCCCAGGCTTACCGTTGCTCGTAGTGCCTGAAGAGCCTGATTTCGATGGAATCCCATGGAGGTAATGAGAGCTACAGTTTCCTCCGGAGGTTGGTTATCCAGTCCAGCAGAGGCTCCAGCAGAAGCTGCTCCTCCATAACCCGGCATGGTCAGCGGCTCAGCAAAATCTGGGGAAAATAATCACACTCAGGCCCTTTTCTTTTTTGGGGGGTCTTGAAATAAACAACATTTTAGAGCTAAGAAGAAAAAATACCTAAAGTTAAAATAATCAAGACAGTCTGGTACTGGCATAAGGGTAAACATATAGATCAACAGACCAATCAAATAGAATTGAGAGTTCAGATATAAAACCACATACCTATGGTCAACTGATTTTCAACAAGGCTACCGACACCATTCAAAGGGGAAAGGACAGTCTTTTCAACAAATAGTACTGGGACAACTACATATCCACATGCAAAAAAATAAAGTTGGACCCCTACCTTATACCATATGTAAAAATTAACTCCAAATGGATCATTGACCTAAATGTCAGAGCTAAAACTACAGAACTCTTAGAAGAAAGCATATGAGAAAATCTCTGTGACCTTGGGTTAGGCAATGGTTTCTCAGGTACACCAAAAGCACAAGTGACAAAAGAAAAAAACAAACAAATTGGACTTCATCAAAATTAAAAACTTTTGTGCTTCAAAGGACACCATCAAGAAAGTGAAAAGACAACCCACACAATGGGAGAAAATCATGTTATCTGATAAGGCACCTGTATCCAGAGCTCTTAGAATTCAACAATACAAATAACCTCATTAAAAATAGGCAAAGGATTTGAAGAGACATTTCTTCAAAGATACATAAATGGCCAATAAGCAGATGAAAAGACGTTCATCATTAGCCATTAGGGAAATGCAAATCAAAATGACAATGAGATACCACTTCTCATCCAATGGATTGGGTATAATAAAAACAATAACGAGGGTTGGTGAGGATGTGGAGAAACTGGAACCCTCATACATTGCTGATGGGAATGTTGTACAGCCACTGTTGAAAACAATTTGGTGGTTTCTAAGGAAGTCAAATGTGGAGTTACTATATGACACAGCAATTCCATTCAAAAGAAATGAAAACATGTCCACATAAAAATTTGTACACAAAATGTTTATAGCAGCATTACTTATAATAGCCAAAAAGTGGAAACAACCCAAATGTCTACCAACTGATGAAAGGAAAAATATAGTACATCCATACAACAGACTATTATTCGGCCGTAAAAAGGAATGAAGTACCAATACATGCTACAACATAGATGAACCTTGAAAGCATTATGCTAAGTGATAGAAGCCAAAAACAAAAGATCTCATATTGTATGATTACATTTATATGAAACATCCAAAACAGGCAAATCCACAGAGCCGGAAAGTAGGCTAGTGATTGTCGGGGGCTGGAGAGAGCAGGGGAAATGCGAAAGGGACTGCTATCGTGTACAGAATTTCTTTTTGGAAATTAACTGGTGATGGTGGCACAATTCTGCGAATCTACTAAAAAAAACACTGAAATGTACACTTTAAATGAGGAAATTATATGGTATGTGAATTATAGCTTAATAAAGTGGATAAAAGTAAAAGCTAACTAAATAGCCCCATTTCTTCATGCACATTTTTCTATCTCAGGTCCTCCTCATAGCTAGAAGTTTATCCCATATCTTTCCAATGGTCTTTTTGCTACTGAATTATACAATTTAAAGGGATGAATTAATCTCAACAAAGCTATTATTTAAAAAAGGAGGAAAGACAAAGATTGTGACTTTGCTACATGGGCAAAATAACCATCCCCCAGCCTCACGCAGCAGATTATGAGCTGAAAGGTCATTTTCTGGGACACATCCAGAGGGCACAGTAGGACCAAGGGTTAACATCACTGAGGATCACATCAGATTCCAAAGCCCTCCCATTTTCTGACCACCTACCTGGCTCTTCCATGTGAACAATGATCCAGTTGAAGGCCACTTCGGCTCCCATATTTCCAGTAAAATACACAGCCTTCCGACACGCTTCCAGAGGGAAACCCATCTCGGCCAGCTGCATCACCGATGACTCATCGATGTCTGATGCTACAGAGCACACAGGATATTCTGGTGTAAAAAAGTCAACCCTATTTCTTCTTGTCTTAGCTTCTCTTCGCCCCTTATCCACATGCTACCCAAAGAACGGGCTATTTTGTTTAACATGTACATGGTGGTTTAACTGTGTTTTGTTTTAAGCCATCCAAATATTAAGCTATTTGAGTTGAGTTTTAATTTTTTTTTGAGTTTTTTTTTGAGTTTTAATCTTTGACCTAAATAGGAACCATGGTAATTACCTGAACAATCCAAGCACTGAAAAACAACTCTCTAATTTCCTATGGGGCGATCTAGTGTATTCCCAGAACCATTTCAGTCTCTTACATCACTCTCAAGACCACTACAGCAGCCTCTCCTATGGACTGCTGAAATTTGAAGAGAAAAGCATTATCTACAGGCCAAAAAGCCTATTCCTTAAATCTCACAGAAGGTTATAGCAGGCCTTTAGATATATTAGCAATCAAAGAATGTAATCAGCTCTGAGAAATGGAGAGCCCAATGTTATGACAGAAGGAAAGAATGTGTTTGTTAATTGTATACATTTAAGATATTAAAAAAGATTGCTTTACAAACCTAACTTCGGTTTAGACACAGATTTTGTTTTCTTTTCACAATAATATATAGATATTGGTAGAGAGGTGTGTGTTTATCGATACACAGACATAAATATAGATGTGTATGCACACATATACATGCTTGTATACATATGTATACTTGTACATGGGTGTGTATGTATGTCCGTGTGTGTGTACACATACACACCTACAAAGTGCTCTCAAATTATACCAAAGGTGGGGAGGGAACAGGAACACAAAACATACCCCTTATGTTTTCCATGTCCTGAGGTCTGTAATCTACTGAAAACTCTGCCAAAGACAGCAATCAGTAGAAGAACTGAAGAACAGAGACATCTTTTCTACAAAAATTGTACTGAAAATGTATTTACCAAAGTTCTCTCTCAAGAGGATATACAAAACATCCTATCAAGATAAAATTTTAAGAAAGCAATGATGTAGGACAGCAGTGATTCCCCAAATGTGTTCTAGAGAATCCTAGTGTTCTAAGAGAGATGTAATTACTGAACCACAAAACAAGGGACTTCCATGGTCAAATAAGTTTTTTAAACCTGCATTCTCAATTCTCTCTAGAAATTCACAGTGTGCATTAATGTAGTGAAAATTCTAAAGTCCTATAATAAAGACTCCTGCAGTAGGTTGGGATTAACACATACACACTACTATATATAAAACAGATAACCAACAAGGACCTACTGTACAGCACAGGGAACTATACTCAATATTTTACAGTAGCCTATAAAAGAATCTAAAAAAAGAATATATATATATATGTATAACTGAATCACTGCGCTATACACCTGAAACTAACACATTGTAAATCAACTATACTTCAGTCAAATAAAATATTAAAAATATTTTAGTAACAACAAAAAAGACTCCTGTGGTAAAGAAACTATGAAACTCTTTCTACAGAATACTTTTCAACACCTTGTAAAAGACCCTGTTCCCCAGAATGCAGTTAAAGTAATACAGCTTAATAAATGTATGCATGTATATAATAGCATATTAAATTGAAAATGTATAATTGCATTTTGGGGAAAATACAGTGAGCCGTGCACAGGCAAAGAACAGTAGAAGGACAGATGCCAAATGTTAATAGTGGTTATAAATGAAACCAGAGATGACTGTTTTCACCAATCCATAATTTCTACATATCTTTTCACTTTAGAATAAGAAAATAATCAAAGTTATTCCTTTTAAATATCTGAGAAAGGTAGGATATAAATGTAAATTAACCCAAGATAATACTGTTTTCTCCTGCTGAACATAGGTTATTGCTGGTAAGACAGCAGGCTTAGATCAGGGGGAAAATGGAAAATGGCTGAACACTCACGGTCAGACAGGCTCTGACACAGTTCCAACCACCCATCACCTCCCCTGGGGCAACATCCTGGAGGCCGGCTCTCTGCAGGGTCAGGGGCATCGAAACTCCTCACATTCCAGAAAAGGTCGAGTGACATGAAAAGTATGCTTGACGCCTAGCCCTGGCTCTGGTCCTAGCTCTTGGGTCTCTGAACTTTCCTAGGTCTCAGTTTTATCCTCTATAAAAGGTCACCTACTCTGCCCTTCTTACCGTGACATTCAAACAAGAATCTGGGCTTTGTATTAATAGTACAGTTAAATACAGTTGAAAGAATTTATGGAGTAATAAACTCAACATGACTCATGGTAACCATTCAAAAATATCGTTATCATTACAATCAGATTATTTACAGAGGCAATGGTTCGCCCATGACGCTCGCTGACCCTAACAGCCTTTCCCAGCAATCAGCAAATCAAAATTGACCCAAGAAAGGAAACAGGGAGGTCTAAGCCATGTGATCAATCACGTAAAGCGTTTGCAAAGTAAAACACTTGAACTTCTAAATTAACAACAGTGTCTCCAGAAAGGCTTTGTAGACAAAAAGATTCAGAGTATTTTGTGTTACACACTCCTCCTTCCTGCTAATTAATATCTAAATATTCATTATAAATAGTTTATTTTTTTCATGTTCTTTAGAAAATCAAGAGTATCAACTCTCACAGGTAATTACAAGAACTAAACGACTACAAAATTGACAAACAATCAGATGGAACTAACGCCCTTAAGAGTATTAATTAATACTACCACGTCCTGTCAGTGGTATACCTTCATTATGTGTCCAGAAGCAGGAGTGGGAAAAGTGACAGGCCACTGTGCCATCACTGCAGAAGGAGGCCTACTCGGGGCCAAAGAGGGAAGAAATGGCATCATTATCCCCCGTTCACACACGAGGAAACTGAGGCTCAGAGAAGTTAATGATTCTAGATCACACAGTCACAAATGGCAGAGCTGAGATTCCAGCTCAGGGCTGCTTCGCTCTCACACTAATATTCACTCTCCTGAACCACAGGGCCACCTAATCACCATGTCACTGGTTTAGATTTGCTGCTACCTCAACTTGCAGACCAAGGACTGTGCCCACCCGGAAAAGCTGCACATACACAGGTACAGAACAATGCCCCTTTACTGAATCCCACAGATAAATGAGTTAGACCGGTAACAACAGTAGGACACTGAGAAAAAAACATAAAAGATACATACGGTCTATCAACTGGTTCATCAGGCGATCTGGAAATTAAACGACAGGGAGGGAAGTGAGACCAAACCATGGCAAAGTGTTCTGGAGAAAGAAAAAGAGTTAAATCCGGAGCACTTGCTCACCACCACCACCCTTTGAGATCCCACACTGTTGTCAGCCCCTCCATTCCCCCGTCAGACCACCCCAGCCTGCACGACATGAAGTCATTCCAGGAAGGAGGGAGAATACCAGGTTTCAGGCATTTAGAGCAGATAAACAGGATGCTCTGCTTATCATCTTATTGAACTAAATAATTTCTCTCCCTGTACTTCTAAGAACTCTGTATAATTACAAACCAAGGACTGTTACTGAACATGAGAGAAAGCAGGAGCAATGGTAATAAACCATCTTGTATTTCTCTGACACTCAAGACTGACCTCTTCTTTCTAGAACCTCTTTAATGAACCACCTGTACCCCACATAACCCAGGCTGCCCCACCTACAGGCCCCTTCCCTGCTCTCCCTGCTCTGTAATTTAGCATTTAGAGAATAATGTAACACAGGTGCCGATGCTGAATCCTAGCTTGCTCCTCCTGGATTCACCTTACTCCAACATGGTCACCAATAATATACACTGCTCAGCTGATGGAAATCCTGCGGTGGCAGGGCCCCCAGCCATCTGGCACTATTAGCTAATGTACCTAATTAACTCATTACGAAGGTGAACAGTAAACAGGTGGGCAAACAAAGCCAGAATGAAAGTGATTTCACCAGAGTAACTGAGCTAATAATGAAACCAAGATTTCTCCACGCTGCTTTTGGACTCACAAAGGCAATCATTTTTTGCATGTCCTTTTCCCTTTAAAAGTTAAGTATTTTGAACAAGGACTACTTTAAGGTTCAGAGAGTAAGAGAAACCCAAACCGCTCCCTTGCTATGAAGCAGTGACAAAGATGGGGAGGTGAGACATGGGCAAGATTTTTAAAACCAACACACATGGTTGAATTTCCCTTTTCGGTTCTCTAAAGGTACTCCAAGGATACAGCTCCCCCAGACGAAGAGCCCACTGAAAACACACTCCTTCTCTTCCCCACAGGCCCATTAGGGGAAAGAGGGAGGCAGGGAGGGAGGCAAAGTCAGAGGCAACGTAACCTAAAAACTTTCTGGAGATTTGCTGCCCTCTGCCGCCAGTGATTTCCACGGGCCCGTTTCGACCACTCACGATGGGTCTCCGTGCCTCTTCCCATGACTACTGTAAGCTTACAGTTGCAGCCAGGCTTCACTTCTGTGTGTCCACAGTGGGTTGCAACACAGGAAGGCACCAAGGGACAAGGGAGTGGTGGAAGAAAAGGGACCATTCCAGCAGAGGAGCGGGGAGGGGTCGAGAAGGTCCTCCTGGCAGAAGATGGTACCTTTTGAGTCATCAGGAATAACTACGGGGGGGCTGATGTCCGGAAGTTCCTCCTCTCCTGGCTGTAACCCCCTGGCTCGGAGATGGTTGATATCAAGTAGGTCTGGCATATCAATAGAAACATCTGCAAAACGAGAGAGATTATATTCACTGGGCTCTCCAAATACCCACAATCGCCTCCTAAATCCAACACCATTAACTCTATGCACAAGTGTCTAGGCAGAGCCAAGGGATGCTTTACAGTTCCCTGGAGTAAATCACGGGACCAGAAGACTCACTGAGACTGATAGGATTTTAATGCAGAGTCAGGGGAAACACAGAGGCGGGGTTTCACACTGAACAAGAACAAACGAGGGAAACCAGAGGTTGAAAACTGGGAGCCCATAGAACACTTGTAGACACTTTCTGCTTGATGTTTTTAAAATGTTGGCAACAAATTCCAATTTTTAAATTGGAAAATGTAATTCAGAAGTCCAGATTTCCAGCTCATTTTGCAAAACAAACACCTGTAGCAGAGTCTCACGCGGCAACAACCGCCTGGGGCTGATCTTTAGCTCCCACTCTAGGGCACCATGTACCCTCCGTGCCCGTCCATCACAGACCCACCACTCCCACGACCCTGAGCATCACATCTGTGCTATTCTGATTCTTATGGCAGAGAAATGTTTTCCTAACCCACGTCTTCATGCAAAATGGGAACACCCAAGAAAGACCAAGACTGCTATCGCTACCTGTTTCCTACACCCAGCCTACTTCTCTCATTTACATTATCACCCTGTCCTTATTAGGCATCTGAGTTTGCAACCTGTAGTTTATGCCTTTTCTCAGATCATGATGGGTACTGTGATTATTCTACCTAAGGTAATAAAGAATGAAGCTTTAAAGAAATTAATTGAACCTCAAGTGTATTCGTCTTGAGGAACATTTTTTTTTTAACTTCTCAGCCCAGCTGTCATTGTGTTGACTTACTCAAATACAAAATGTATCAGTCTAACAACCTGTTGAGATTTATAACTGCACACATTCGGATATGGTCATAGTGGAAAATGGGTTCAAATGTTGGCAGAGGACATGTCTCTCGGGCTAGCAAACAGAACCTGAAAATACTATCCCCCAAACCAATTATGATGCTAGGTATGTAAATCCTATTTTTAAAACCACCACCCAAAGAAAAGGCTTAGTTAAAAAAAAATTTAAATCTCAGCAGACAGCAAAATCAAACACAATGTCTGACCAACAAAATCAATACAACTGTTCCTCAACAGAAAATTTCAGGTTCATTAAAGAAAGCTTTGAGGCTGCTTTAATTTCAGCAAGACTGTGAAATCTGATCTGAGTTTTTATCCTTTACCGATACTCGAAGGACAAAGAAAAATAAGAAAACTGTTTCCAAAGCAGTTCAAAGTCTTTAGAAGTCAGTTTTCTCTCTCAGGTCCAAGGAGGAAAGGCTGAGTGACAAGCAGCCTGCCCTCTGCCCTCCTCCCTGCCCACAAAATTATTCCACCAGGAAAAGCAGGATAAGCTACAGGCTCACACGCTGCATAATGCCGTGTGGAAACAAGTGCTATGCAAACTGTTAGTGCCAGAGGTTTCTGGGAAATCACTCCCTTGACTTTACATTCTTTTTACTTATCGCCTTCAGATGAGCAGATGAGTGCTTAATTAACCAGCATAGGGACTGATGGTTGTTTTTTAAGTGCTCAAAAACATAAAAACTTTAAAAGACTGGCAAACAGTCTGAGGTACTTGCTTGAGAAATCAGAGGGTAAAACTGTACATCCTTCCATGGCCCTGAGGACAGCCTAGGAACACCTTGATATTCGATCGAGATGATGGAGAAAATGTTCCTCTGCATTGTCTGGAAAGCTAACCTCTAACAATGGTCAAGGGCCTTTAAGATTAGCAAGAAGAAAGCCCACTTCAGCCAAAGTCACGTCCCTTTCTTGACTTTTTAATACAACTGACTATACTCATGTTATTATTAACAAAATGCGTATGACTTAAGCAAATGTCATTAGCCACACCTGCCTGCTTCAGAGGCAGAGGCGAGATGCTAAGAAGAGAGTATATTTTCAATTACTTGCACCTCCAAGCGTGGTTTTCGGACCAACAGCATCAGCATCACCTGGGAATGTATTAGAATAAAGCACCCCTGGGCCCCCCCTCCAGCCCCAGCCCTGCTGAATCAGCACCTGCATTTTACCAAGATCTGTTCAAGTTTGGGAAGCATGGTTTGATAACGTGAGGCTCCTGTTTTCACTCTTAGAATCTGGTCATTCCAGAACCCGTTATTAGAGGGATGGGTTAGCATGTGGCAATAATTTTTTTTTTTTTTTTTTTACTATCAGTGCTTATCATATATTCTTATCTTCCAAAAGAGAAAAGTGGGCATCACGGAAAAAGAATGAAATGAAACTGTTTCTGGCAGCCAGCCACATGGGCTCTTTCACATGCCATGTTTTTTAAATAGCTAATTTGATGTTACAAGCAAAAGCATGCAAAAGATACCTACCAAATTTTTTGGGAACCCAGTCAAGACCAAAAGTGAACTTCTTTATCTGCACTACCAAGTATTCAGGGAATGAGGCAAAGCGAGATGTTCTGGGAAACACAAGGGGATTAGATCAATGAAACAAGGCAATAAGAATTATGAATACAGCTCACGAAGCATCAAAAGCTGTGTCTGAGGCACACCCCGCGGTTCCAGTGGCTGCACTGATGAGGAGGAACACACACACACACCCGAGTGGACACACACTCACCACCTCACCGTTCATCCTGGCCTTTTCACGAGAAGAAAATGTTTAACAGAGGACCATGTTGTCCCTGAGGATGATTTTGGGCAGGTTGCAAATTTATTACTTTTACTTTGCTGTGGCATTTTATATTTCTGAAAAGTGGTTTTCAACCATAAACATTTGTTTTCTTCTAAAACCCTTGCTAGAATTTAGTATATGTATTGTAGGTGTGTGTGGGCACCTGTGCATTGTGTTTGTGTAGGTTTGAATAAAGCTCCCCGAGCAATCCTGACACACACCCAACCTGCTCCCACTAAGAGTCTCTATCTGGTAGCACAGAGTTGCCATAAGGAGGGTTTATTGGAAATTTGGTTGAGGCTGACTATTGGAAATGCCAGGGCCTCATTAAAATACTACTGCACCTAAAACCCATGGCCACAAGGTGTGTGTATATATCTAAATCTGGGCCTTAAATTAAAAAATTAATATATATGGTCAATGTCTTAAGTTTCACTTCAGACTTTCAGGAATGCTTAATTGCCTGAATGTGAGTTTGATAATTTTATGCACAAACTATTCAACTTATACACCAAATTCATGCCCCAGTTCCAGCTCATTCTCTCCACACTTATTATCTTGTTTATAACGACCATTTCCATTTAAGTGTCGATGTGGGTACAGTAGGTATATGGAAAAAAGAAAATCAGCTGTAGGCAGATACTATAGGTACCTTTTAAAATAAAAGATTCTAGAACATGCTCCTTACAAACTCTACTTTTCAAATCTAGTCACTGCCTTCTACGTGACATGCATCTTCCCAGAATTCAGAAAACAACGCTAATGCATTGCTGCCCCCTAGTGTACAAGAGAAGCCACAGTTCAGGGGCAGAGGACTGTCCAAAAAGTGTCAAAAGGCTTGGATGCTACTTAATTCACTCCAAATTGGACCCTTTTTGAAGCTTCATCTTCACATTTACAAAATAGATTTATTAATAATTTCTACCTGCCAGGGCTGTGCAATGTTCATGAATGACATGAAACCACCTGGCACACAAGACTGTGCTGTGTATATCTAAGGAATCAGCATGATTATTTTGTCATGAAAGACCTAGAATCCACGAGGCCCTGGACACTGACCTGGTTTGTCACTGATCTGTATTTTGCCACAGGCAAGTCACTTAACCTCTCTGGATCTCAAATTCTCCATCACAAGGAGGATAGAAGGGTACAGGCAATAATATAAGGGAGTTCTTCAAAAACCAGGAGCTGAACTATCATTAGCCTGCCTCACTTTCCAGAAATTATACATTACTGCTAATTAGGTTTTCCTATCTTCTGAGAAGCAGTAATATCAATACATTATCATTCTTAAATATAGATGAATCCTCAGTTTCACCAAAAACCAAGAAACTCCATCTGGTATTTTCAACCACTGTAAAAATGTCCTCTCTGACCCCTTCCTCTTACCACATTCACTTAAAAACTGGAAAATATATAATAGTGAAATCAACCAGAAGTCCTCAGTAACTCAATGATTTCCAAACTGTGGTTCAGGAGCCCAAAGACTCTTGCAGTTGCTCTGCAGTCAGTATCTGGGTGAGGAATCAGCCGGTAATACCATGGGGTGGGAGGCAGTGGAGGAAACTCGAGGCTGGTCGGCTGGGGGGACTGGCGAGGGATAATTTAACACATCACTTTGTTATGGGTAGCTACCAACCTAAGAGTACCAGAAAGCAGGTTAGATGGTGCCCACATTATATTTACCCTAATAGGTAAACACTCCTTATTCATCTTTGTAACCTCTATAGGGTCTTAAGCTGAATCACACATGTAGTGACCGCTCAATATAAATGTGTTCAATCTCAATGAATACTTGGCATTCATTAATTAGAGGCTTGGGACATCAAGATTTTTAAATCCAGCAAAGTTATATACCACTTACCCTCTTATTCCTAAAATCATTCCTGGAATTAAAATTTTTCTTGAAAAGTTATGTATTTAATAAATACCATTAGAATATAAATCATTCAAAAAGGTCTAGACAGACACAGAGCAAATTTGCCTCAAAGAATTGTTACGGGAACTGAGTTAGGACATAAAGTGCTTAGAACTTTATGTCCTAAGTGCCTGACAACAATACTTTATCTACTGACAACTTATTATTATTTAAAATATAACAATTGTTCACTTACTACAATTCAGGCAAAAACATTATGAAAGCCTTAAATATATATAAACTGTCCCTCTCCCTGAAATTGACTATTTTATTGAAAACCTGGTCGCTAAAAAAATACAATTCTATCCTTTCCACTAAATATGTTGAAAACATGATAATCAACCACAGTCAAATTGTACAATCCAAGGCAGAAAAAAAAGATAAAAGTAATGTAATAACAATTACAGTATATATTTACTCCGCCAGACACTGTACAAAGCATTTTATGTAGCTTATCTGTCTTAACCCTCACCTCAACCCTATAAAGAAAGTTATATTATTCCCAGTTTACATATAAGGAAAGAGGCTTATGGAGGTGAGGTCACTTGGCCGAGGTCACATACCAATAAGTTCTATGCTGAGGATTCCAACGCTGCCAGTCTACCTAAAGCTTGTGCTCTGGAACCCCACACCGTGCTTTTCTCTTCGTAAATGATAAAGGTCAAGACAAAATTTCTCCCTGTTGACCCTTAATCTATGAGCTGCTTGAGGGGAGGAACTAGGTCTTGTTCAATTCATTGCCCAGAATATACTAGATGAGCAATAATATTTGCTGGGTGAATAAAATTTCCAAACACTAATATTCTTCCCAGTCACTGTCTGTTCAGGACCAATTAAGGGAAGGCTCTTTATGTCTGGTCCATATTGACCCAAGATCTACCAAGAGGACATCTTTTGCCTCTTCCTGGCCTTTCAGACTCTGGGTCTAACACAGGAAAAATTCAAGGCTCCAAATTAACCTAATAAGGAGATAATGTCTATACTATTGGCAATAAGAAAAAGCAAGAAAAAAAGATCTTTTAGGAATCCACTGAACTGGTTTCCCCAAAACTATTATTTGAAACATGATAAGGTATAATAAGGAATAAACAAGGCTATATAAGGATTATAAAGATACAAACATAAGCAAGCACGATAAGAAATATGCGGGCAGTGTACAACACAAGGATTAAGAGTTTAAACTTTGAACTTGAATGAATTCCAAGTCTGCCACTTAGTGGCCAATTACTTCTTTTATTTCCTCGTCTGTAAAATAGGGAGAATAATGCACCTATCTCGTAGCAATACTAAGAGGATTTAAGTGATAACTGATGGGAAGCACTTAGCACATAACTGGGAATAATAAATGTGCCATAATGGTAGTTGCTTTATTACCCTAAAACATTGGTTTTTCCTTTCCCACAAGACCAGTTTTCAATTATCAACAATTGTGATACATCCAGTATTAACTTTCTTTCATATGCATTTAACCATAAGAGCATGTGTGTATGCAAAAGACAGAGAAAATTTAATATCTACTGTTAAGGCTTAGAGAAAGCAGAGACCCCTCCTCAAGGATTCTAGGTTAATTATGTTAGCACTGCCTACAACTAAATATTTTATAGCATTTGAGGAGAAAATCAAGTCAGCACGCATTATTCCTCCACTCGGGTGTAAGAAGGAATTGGGTGGTGACTTTGCCCCAGGACAGAATGCAAGCTGGGAAGTGGACACAGGAGAAGAATCCAGATCTCCCAGGCATCAGAAACTGTCTCTGTGGAAAGCTAACACCTCCTAGCTCCACTTTAAAGATGGGCCTTTTCCTAGTGATGAGAAGGCTCCTCCCCTAAGGCCCAGAGAGTGACATACTCTCTGGGCCTTAGGGAAGACTCGCCACCACTTTACTGAAGAGCACAAAAGGGTGATCAAGTGGACAGGGCAACAAAGACCACTCTGCAGCTCACATGTGATGCTGGGGGCTTTCTAAGCCTAGAAAGCCTCCGATCACCTCCACCCCATACAGTATCAGAATTAAAGCACAAAGAGAAAAGGATGTTTGAGGAATCTTCAGCCTACTGTCAATAATTAAATTTAGGAAAATAAATAAAAATCAACATGCTGTACACAAAGTCACAATGTTGTATATATTTCAAAAAGTTGAAAGAAAAAAAAAAAAGTTGTTTCCACCACTAATATAATATAGTGTGTAGCTTTCTAACTGCCCAAAGATGTGTCCAAGTTGTAGTGAAGTGAATCTCGAACATTTAACATGCCAGCTCACCAACTGTTATCTTCAAGGACACACACAAACATACGCACGCACGCACGCACGCACACACACACACACACACTCCAAAACTGAGCAGTCCTCGGATGAAAACTTACCCCACAATGGATAACGGATAATTGAACTATTATTAATCTCAGTTAGATATGAAGAAACTTTTTAAAGGAAATTATTGTAAGAAAATATGGCTTTTTTTAAGCTCTTGAAATAAATTCTTGTTTTCCCATTTTTAACACATGAAGTCGTCATCTGAAACAGAGGCATCCTGAGAGATGGCTGTCACACAGAATAAGTAATTCAGGTTTGACTGCTACTTGAAGTTGGGATAAAAACAGCCAGCAGTAGCTCGTCCATGCTTCCCTGCCCTTCACATCAACAAGAGCTCAGGCATAGCCTAGAAGAAAAATGGCTGAAGAATATCTAGAAGTAGTAAGACTACCAGAGCCTAACTTTTAGACCTTCCCCCTTTTTAGGCCACTGTAAATACTCTTTCTCCAGCTATATGAAGTGTGCCGGCAAAGACTTGACAGTATTAAATCAATTAAGGTGTCAAGTGGAGAAAAAAAAAATTTTTTTTAATGTACCTGACAATAAGGCTCACAATATAGAAACAGAACATCTCCTGACCACATCCTGGGCAGCTCATTGGAACAATGCTCAGGAGCCCTGATATCCACTTTGAGATGCCCTGAGACCCCGGATCTCCCGGCAGGTACACAGCCACCAAGTTCTAAGCTAAATCTTTCATTTTGGAATCAAAAATCTATCACAGTGGAGTATAAATACTTAAGACTGTCATAAGTATTTTTCTAATTTCTTCATTAATATCATCTTGCCATGGATGGGGAGGGTTCTTGGCTATACCCTCGACAAAAAAAAAAAACGAAAAGAAAACGCAAATTCCCTATAAGGGATAAACTACAACCTGGCTTAAAAAAAAATCATTCCCTTGCACATGATACAGATTACAACAAGCCTGTTTTACTGGACAGGTCTCACACAAGTGAGGTCTACAACTAGTGTTGTGTAAATCATAATCCCATCTTGCCACACATGAGCAAGCATGCAGACCTGTACAATGCCCCCCAACCCTCCCCTAACCCGGTCCCCACCTCTCAAGGCCCCCTCCTTATCCTACTGCCACCACACAAGCGCGCACACACTTACTTCACACCCGCAGACTTTGCTTGTAGGGCGCTGCTCCAGAAATCATCAACGTTTTCCGGTTCAGAAAAGGCCTGAAGGCAGGCACTAAATGGTATCTTGGCACGAACCAGCTCGGGAAGGGGTCTTCTGTTTGCTTCTGCTTCCCTTCTCGTTAGTTCATAGGCGATCAGTTCATCTGAATAAAAGAGCAAATGAATGACTTTGCAATCACTTAATTTCGTGAAATGAAAAAGACCCCCTTGAACAATGAACCATCTTCACTGAAGGTTTCTGGGGTGGGGCAGGATTGCTTACTTGCTGCCCTCACAGAACCAGAGGAGCCTGCTGAAATCCTGTTTAGAGTGGCACTGCCAGGACGCATCGAGCCATTCATAATTTTTTGCCTGTTCCCCTTTGAGACTGATGGGAGGGAACTGTGAACTCCAGCCCAGGTGAGAGGTTCAGACCACACATGTGCTGTTAAGTGATTCACGAACCTGGACTTTCATTTGTCCAGAGGTCAAGGCTGGTTTGATCCCAATACCACCCTCTAATCACAAAGTCTTCACACCAGAGAATTCACACTGAAAGAAATCCGAGGGCTCACCTCTTCCCGGCCCTTCACTATGATTAGAAGTCATGGAGGGTGCAGGCCAAAGAGCAGGATGAACTATAAGGACCGCAGTTATCCAAGGCACCCAGCCCACGATCCTACCCAGCACTGCCAAGACAACTTCGTGTTGGCGTTACCCGACACTGCAGAGAGCAGAGCGGCCAACCTAGAAGGCCTTTCTACACTATCCCTGTTCAAATGGTTACACACCAAGGGAAAAAGAAGTGAGTGCACCGTGAACTTCCCAAGAGTCAGCAGATGTGCTCTTGGAAACTACCTGTAAGTCAAAATTTTATATAGATTTCAAATGGACCTTTCTGGGAATTTCTTTTGTTACAAAAAATCCCTTCTGATTTATCAGGTTTTAGACACACTGATATACCTTTGTGTTTTCTTAAACACTCTGAATATGCTTTTCCAGTTCATTCCCCAGTCCAAAATCAGTTTATGATGGACTTCTATCTAGGATGCTAGCATTAGGTGTTCCCAGCAATCAATTTCCTGAGACTAAATTTTAAGTCTCCTTTCTGAAAAAAAAAAGATTTACCACTCATAAATTCTGAGTTAGGATCACAGAACTGAGCACAATATGTTAGTATCCCCAAGTTAGGCGAGAGACAGCAATTAAGCCTAGTGCTAAAAAGGAAACAAACCACAGACACCCCCACCCCCATTTCTACTTTGTATAATGAATAAGAATTTAAAAACTGGTCAAAAGCTGCATGAGTTTATAGAAAATGGAAATCGTTTCATCTTAAAATCATCATAATCACCATTTTCCAATTAACACAATAAAGTAACTACACCCCAAACAAACAAACAAAAAAAGGAAAAAGGCCAGCCAGGGAGTCATTAAACCTTACAAAAATGACCAGTTCACAGGAAATAAGCAATCTAGCAGATATTTCTCCTTTTTCTGCTTCTAAGACGTTAATTCTAAGAAATACCATTCATCTATTCTGCTTGGGAAGAACCAGATCAGACTGACCGAAGGAACCTTCCCCTGAGGTCCCCCCACCTTCCTCCTGCTTCCAAGGTCCAGAGACCCTTCCAAGGAGCCTCGCCCCACAAAGAGCCCTGCCACACTTTATCTCCCACAACAGGCATCTTACTCGGATGCCAAAGCTGGATTATTTTTAAGAGGCCTCTCTCTGCTTGAATGTCTCACATCAAAACATGCAGCTCTGGGGCTTCCCTGGTGGCACAGTGGTTGGGAGTCCGCCTGCCGATGCGGCGGACGTGGGTTCATGCCCCGGTCTGGGAGGATCCCATATGCCATGGAGCGGCTGGGCCTGCGCGTCCGGAGCCTGTGCTCCGCAGCGGGAGAGGTCGCGGCAGTGGGAGGCCCGTGTACCGCCAAAAAACAAACAAACAGAACAAAACAAAAAATAACATGCAGTTCTGATCACTCCCCTCAGACTTTCCACACAACTTGTGAGTGATAATATTAAATTACAAATAATTTCCTCTAAATTAAGCTGCCTCTAAACCAACCAGTTGGTCAAATTTATAGGCACTGAAGTAGGTTCCCTCCATAAGCCCTCCACAAAAATGTCAAAAGAAAGTCACATGGGGACTGAGGAAAAGATGAAAAGAGACATGCAAACCAGACACCGTCCGGGCTGGGTCTGCTCCTGACATGACTTCGCAGAGACTGAGCTGCAGTATCGCTGACTTGAGGGTTTTCACGTGTGAAGAAGCACACTGCTCATTTCCCACTTTAGAACGTTACCCTTGTTCGTTGCCGCCTCCATGGCCACAGGTAACTGCATCAGGTAATCCACCCTCTCCGTGTAGCGGACTTTTCGGGTCTGACAGCACTGAATACGTTCTTCCACCAAAAACCGAAAAACATCACTTGGGTTTTCTGAGCCAATGCGGTTCCTCTGAAGGTTGGATTATAACAAGTTAGTAAATTTGTGGATATTAAGGCATGAATAAAAATTAGCACAGAATCAAATATAAAGCTGGTGTAAAGATCTGGTGTTACTAAACGCTCCCCCTGGGCGTGCCAGTTCACCAGAGTACAGGAAAAGACTGGTAGTTACCTAAAGTCCAAAAATGGGAGATTGGTTAAATATAGTTCATCATGTGAATTAATATTATGCAGCCGTTAAAAGTCATGTCAGAGGGACTGACCTAGAAAGAATTAGAAGAAAGGAGATGTGGAAGCGCAGCTAAAGAGAAAGGGAAAAAAAAAAAAATCAAGGACTGCCCTGGAAAAATTAAGCCATGTATGATATGATTATATAAATGCACTAATGTAAATTATACAGAAATAAAAAAGAAATCATGCTATATTCCAGTAGGTGATGACGTGGCAAAACGTTCACAACAGGTTAAGTGAAAAACACTGCTCACAAACCAACACGTAGAAAATGGATAGCACCTGGAAAATGCCTAGGGGGGAAGGGTCAGACACCAAAATGTTAGCACTGATTGTTTGTGGGAGCAGGTAGCATGGGAGGTTTTGATTTTCTCCTTTGTGCCTATGTTTCCACAAGGAACACATCTGTCATCAGGAAAAAAGTAGTTATTTTTTGAGAGGGGAAAAAAGGCTTTACTCATGAATTCTCAGTGGCCTTTAAAAAACCACAGCATTTATTAATGTGAGTCGACTCTGCTCTGAGCCGAGTGACCATCTCAGAGTGATGGCAGGAGGACACCAAATACCACGTGGGACTCTGAAGGAGCTTATCACAGAGACAAAAAACAAAAAAGGCAAATGAAATAAGGGATAAACACTCCCAGCACACATTCAAATTAGGAGGAGAACAGAGAGTCCCACAAGTGCCCAGGAGGCCGGGCATGAGGGGCAACTACATCAAGCGGTCTGAGCAGAGAAAGGCCCAAAGATGCCGACTCTGAGGGAGCCTGGCCAGAGAGAGATTTAGGTGGGGAGTGGAGGGGCGGAGCATTCCAGCCACACCAGCAGGGACTGCACGCAGGGGTGGGCACACTTCTTACAACCCTTTTGAGCATTTCTGAAGACTGACTTACCTCTACTAGATTCACCAGGTGCAAGAAAAATTCCTGGGCATCCTGCTGTCTGTTGGAGGAGAATTCCGGGTGGCTCCTGCTCACAAAGGCCTTAAACATGCGTGGCGAGATCCCATTCTGTTGAGGCTAAAAAATAAAACCAACTCACAATACTTTCATACCCATTAGCAGCACTAAGTGGGAAGCAGAGTGGGGATTAACAGCCCCGATTTCAGATAAGAAAACTGAAGCCCCCGTTAGCTAAATAGTGATAGCGGCCAGCATGCACTGGATGTTGATTATGTACCAGGCACTGTGCTATGAGCCTGACGTGAGAACAGGATGGGGCTCTTCCTGTTGACTTCCCCTGAAGGAAGTTAAAGGAGAGGAGAGGTCTACAGCATCTCCCGTCCCCCCGGCCCATGAGGGAACAGGAGAGAAAGTAAAGGAAATAGCTCTGCAACACCCCAGGCAACCACTGCAGAGCTGCCAGGCTCACAGAGCTCCCAGGAGCTTGCCCTCACCTGGAGAAGCGGAAGGAGGCTGCCTGCAGCTGCCAGGATGGGAAGAGCAAGGATAACTTTGGCTGATGAGGATGTGCGCCCTTCCCCGGGGGGCTAAAAGGACAGAAGGCAGCCAGGCTCCCCCAGAAAGGGCACTGCATAAGGTGATGGGAGGGCAGCTGAGGAGACTACGGCAGGAGCTGGGGGGGGAGAGGGGGGATTACAGAGGTCATCGGGGAGGGCATCAGGTAAAAGGTCCCTGTGGAGGTCCCTGAGGGGACAAGCAGGGGTGGAGGGCATCTGTGAAGAACCACTAATGTGCCCCCCACAAAAAGGCTGGCCATGATAGAAGACTCATGGCAGCCAAGAGGGAGCAAACGCACTAGCTCAGGCAAAGGCTCTGCCTTGTCTCCAATCCCCCCAGCCCTCGATCCTTGACTCTGGAGGGGCCAGAGGGGGTGGGAGGAGGCAAAGAAGTGGAGCAAGGACAAACAAAGACCGGAGGATGCCGAAGCCAACCCTTCTACACTGCTGGTTTCCAAGCCTCCCGAGCTTGGTAGCGGGAGAAGCTTTAAACTGGCTTTAATGTGAACTGGGCTTTTTTTTTTTTTTTTTTTTTTTTTGCGGTACGCGGGCCTCTCACTGTTGTGGCCTCTCCCGTTGCGGAGCACAGGCTCCGGACGCACAGGCTCAGCGGCCATGGCTCACGGGCCCAGCCGCTCCGCGGCATGTGGGATCTTCCCGGACCGGGGCACGAACCCATGTCCCCTGCATCGGCAGGCGGACTCTCAACCACTGCGCCACCAGGGAAACCCTGAACTGGGCTTTTTAATGCTGTACTCTGCAGGAAATCCAGGCACTCTGCCTGAGATACTCCGAAGAGGCAGAGTGGAAGCTCCACATCACCTTTAAAGACAGAGGTGGGCTCAGGATAAAGCTGTTTCCATCTAATAATGGTGCTACATGTCACCTCGTTTAATACTCACAGTAACCCTATGAAGAAGGTTCTACCATCATCCTCATTTTGCAGCTAAGGAAACTGAGAACTGCAGAGAAGTGCCACAAAGGTCTGTCAACTGAAAGTGGTCTTACGACCAGATTATGCAGCCAGCAAAGAGCAGAACCAGAATGAACTCCAGACTCCAGGTTCTGATCCCAATTCCAGGCTCTCGGCAGCAAAACCAGAGCGGCAGCTGTAGCACAGCACGCCTCAGTGAGACGAACCTCCCCTTGCCAATCAAGCAGAAGAAGTAACTCATGTGCTCTCTGCAAAGGTGCATCCACTTCTCAAAATCTCCACAGGCTCAGCTTCCAGGCCACCTCCCCCTCCTCTGAAGTCCAGAGAACTTGCTCTCTGGGCCATCACTGAGCATAGCACAACATGCCTTCTACTTCCTTTAACTTTCAGCCCGCTCTGGCCTGTCCCCTCAGCCTGACTGCAGTCCTTGGCAGGCAGAGGCCTTGTCTCACACTTCTTTGAGAGCTGGATGCCAGAGTCAATGCCCAGGGTCTAGAGGCCATGACAGGAGTGCACAATCGCACAGTCAGATGTAGCAGGTGATGGGAAAACTCCAACAGCTACCTCCCTGCCGCCACAGGGCAGCTCTACATATAAGACCTCTCCAACACGTGTTCTAAGCAACGTTTCTAATAAAACTCAGGTGAATTTTCCTGTCCTGCTGAAAATATATCTGACCTAGGCATCCAGCATTTCCCAACCACCTCCTTCATGTAGAACACATCGGGGGTTCTGCCCTCCAAGAGCTGACAGACAACGGCGGGGTGGGGGCATGATGAGAGACAACATGTATCTATAACAAACGTTAGGGAACACTGCAGAGGACTTGAAACAGTGCTGACAGCTCTGGGAGAAGAACTCCCCAAAGTGGCGGCATCTGAGGGCTTGGAACCTGTACATAAATGATCAGCTTACACACACACACGAGGCTTCAGGTGTGCTTCTAGGGCTAAGTGAAGACCAATTTATATTTGATGATCAGCTTAACTACCCACACATACACCTCCCGAAAGGAATGTAAAAGTTTGTAACTTTCTCCAATCACAATGCCGACGTATATCTACATGGTATCAGTCAACACACGCGTGCAAAAATAATGCATTACATTTGCATAATGACTAACACTTAGTCATTCATTCAGTAGAAATTTACCGAGTGTTATAAAATGTCAGACACTATTCTAGGTACCTGGATGAATATTTACGAGGTGCTAGGCATAGTTCTGAACACTTTATACATGCGTCTTACTTAAATCACCCAACTTCATGAGGTGATTACTATTATTATTTTCTCCACTTGACAGATGAGGAAACTGAGGCAAAGAGGAGTTAAGTAACTGGCCCAGGATCACACAACTAGAGAAGTCAATCGCAGCCTCTCTATCCGTCTTTCTCTTTCTCTTGTGTCCTAATACTGCTTGTTGCACACGTGTGCCTAGCTCTCACCTCTGATGTCCCTGAGTCCCTCTTACCAGTTGCTGAGCAGAGTAGACTGTCTGGACTCTGGGCAAGCCCTCTTCAAACCCACGCACCCCTGGGGTCAACATCACAGGCCAGGCCAGCAATGACATGTTCACTCAGGGCAGTGCAGAGACACCGCTTGGAATACACCTATTCGTGTTGTGCATTTCGGCTTAGGCACGCACATAAGCACACACTCACTGCCTGCTGCTGCTGGTGTTAATTCTAACAAGCTGTGCTTGGAACCTGAGGTGGCTGCCAGTCCCCATCAAAGCAGCTGCTTGGAAAAGTTTACTAACTTGCTGAAAACAAATTCTGAAAAGCCGGTTGCTGCTCTGTGCCACCACGTGGTTGTACAGCTGGGAGGAGACGTTTCAATGGAGACCCTGGTGAAAACTCCTGAGACTCAGCCCCGCACTTGGACTGCAGCCCAGACTCATTCATTCCCCTCCCATGCCTCTTCTCTCTCGTTGCCCATTTCAGTTGTTTTCCCTCAACTGACCTTGCTTAATCCCTGGTGCAACAGACAACCTATAGCTTGAGAATTGATGGTCACTGAGAAGTTATTTGAAAAGCTTCCTAACCGGAGAGATGCTGCCTCTCCCTCCCCACATCTCACGGCAGACCAGCTCCTGGCTCTCACAGCTGGGTTGGATTTATCTCAAACTCGGCCTCCCCACACTTAATGCCTAACCATCAGCTGACCCCTCTGTCTGCACCCACATCCCACACCTATTCTATCTCTGATTTCTGAGGGGAGCTCTCACTAATTCCCATGTTCAACTATTACTATGTTCGCTTCATGTCTGATAGAAAATCAGGCTATAAAAAAAATGAACCTGAATCTAACTAAGCTTCCAGATCTAACTTCCAGCTTGTAAGAAACACAAGCTAAACAATACCTCAAGGAAGCAATCATTAGAGCAATCCTGGGGCAAATGATCCGGCTCCTTCAACAAATCAATCGCTTGCAAAAAGAGGGGGACTCTGAAAAGATGTCTTTGATACTGCAAGGGAAAATCTGTATATGGGCTGGGTATTGGCTGATACATTTTGTTGTAACACTTTAAGCAACTTTCAACATGATATTAATGTTTAAAAAAAAAAGAAGGTATTCTAGTTACAGGTGCATACTGAATATTTACAGGGGAAAAGGATGATGCTTAGATTTTGTGTCAAAATACTGCGGGGAAAGGAGAGGAAGGGAAGGAGGAGGGAAGGGAAAAATTGAGTTCAGGAGGGACTGATGAAACCAGATTGGCAGTAATGGTGACTGCTGAAGCTACATGATGGTACATAGAGACTCATTATACTTTGCTCTCTACGTGTGTGTATAGTTGCATATTTAAATATTTTTTTTAAAAAGGTCAGGCTCTAGAATAAGGCAGTTACTTCAAAGAAACCAAAAAGCCTAAATAAGAACCAAAAGGAATTCCCTGTCAGTCCAGTGGTTAAGACTTGGCGCTTTCACCACCGTGGTTCAGGTTCAATCCCTAGTCAGGGAACTAAGATCCTGCAAGCCATACGGCACCGCCAAAATAAATAAACAAGAACCAAAGAAGTAAATCAAAGAAATAACATGTTTCCTGTTGGCACTGGGTCAGTGTCATCACCTGAGTGTCCCCTACGGGCCCATCACCAAACAAGGCTAGAGAGATCAAACTGACCAAGAATCAGACCCGCCTTCAGGAAGCTCTCGCTCTTGCTGTGAGCTGCCCCTCGGACCCCAGAAGCAAAGGCTAGTCTTGACAACTAACTTTATAAGAGGGAGCCCCAGATAGTCTCCTAAATAGCACCCACCTAAGGAACCTGTCATAGTTATAGGGTGCTGTACTTACTTTCTCCATCAGCAACTGCAAAACAGATCAGCTAAAATTGGAGAGAGGACTACCATGTTCAGAATCTTTCCCAAATGCTCACACAGAACTTTCTGTTTAACACTGCAACCAAGAAGGCAGCCAGCCAGTGTCCACTCATATTCCTCTGAGGCTAATGCTTTAATTAATAAACAAGCAGCAAGATGAGACTTTATATCACTTTAGAGCAACGGTTGTACAGATGCTTACATTATAAGATCACAGGAATGAAAAAAAATACATGCATCTCCGCCGTCCCCAAATACAGGTGTATGTCATCTGCTGATTTAAATTTTTAACCTTAAACCATAAACCTTGGACCAGTAATTCCTAACTCACGTCCAAACCCCAAATCTCCTAAGCTAAAGGAACAGAGGGTATTCCCCCAAGCTATTTTTCGTATTTCAAAAGATGAGTTAGAAATGTTACATTTGCCCAAAGTAGGAAAATGGAGGTTAGTGAAAACAAAGTTCTTATGTTTGGAGCTAAAATTACATCATCTGGAAGTAGAGCCCTGGTTATATCATGTTGATTAAAAACTGAGACCAGCAATTCTGTGTCAAGGATTAGTTAGATGGGAAATTAAATGAACTGTCACTTAAGAAACAGTTTGTTCGGAATACAGAACTGTTAATAATGTGCTATCTTCAGGAGGAGAAATAAATTATGGAGTATTCAGCATTAAATTGTGTGAAAGCACTGTCTTAGAATGCATAAAGATCAGGAATATTATTATTATTATTTTTGCGGTACGCGGGCCTCTCACTGTTGTGGTCTCTCCCGTTGCGGAGCACAGGCTCTGGACGCGCAGGCTCAGTGGCCATGGCTCACGGGCCCAGCCACTCCGCGGCCTGTGGGATCTTCCTGGACCCGGGCACGAACCCGTGTCCCCTGCCTGCAACAGCAGGCGGACTCTCAACCACTGCGCCACCAGGGAAGCCCAGGAATATTATTTTTTGAAGAAGAAAAAGTGTCCTTTTATAGTGAGGAGGTTTTAGCTACTATAGATGCAATTTAATTTTAAAAATCAATTCAACAAATTTATACAGAAATGGCAGTGCCCCAAAAAAACACTGCAAATCTTTTTATAGATGAAATATGTATTAAGCATGCATACATAAAAACTAGATTTCACCTTGGTCTTTAGCAGAGCAACTTAATATCCAGAAGTATATATTTTAGAAATGACCCAAGATGTGAGTAGCCCAAGTTACTGGGCTATCTAGTAATTCCGCAAACTTTGAGCAACCCCTTTTTTTTTTTTAACTTTTTATTTTATATTGGAGTATAGTTGATTAACAATGTTGTGTTACTTTCAGGTGTAGAGCAAAGTGATTCCGTTATACATATAAATGTACCTATTCTTTTTCAAATTCTTTTCCCATTTAGGTTGTTACATAATATTGAGCAGCGTTCCCTGTGCTACACAGTAGGTCCTTGTTGGTTTTCCATATAGCAGTGTGTACATGTCAATCCCAAACTCCCAACCTATCCCTTCCCCCCAACCTTCCCCCCCATTTTGTAAATAAGTTCGTTTGTAATTTTTTTTTTTAATGTTCTGCATGTAAGCAGATTATCATACTATATTTCACTTTCTCTGTCTGACTTACTTCACTCAGTATGACAATCTCTAGGTCCATCCATGTTGCTGCAAATGGCATCATTTCATTCTTTTTAATATAAGCAGCCCCTTTTGTCATCCACCTACCAGCATCTACACATTGAGGCACTGGGAGCCTGAAACAAGTACTGGAACAATTGTTAGAGAAGCAGGACAGTGCAGTGGTCAATACCGCACACACTCAGGGCCAGACTGCCTGGTGTAAACCCCAGCTCTCCTACTCCCTGGCTTTGTAACTTTAGGTTAGGATTCTGTGAATCCATTTCTGCATCAGTGAACATACAGGAAGGGCCTGGCCTTTCGTAAGCACTGTGTAATGCTAGTTATTGGTATCTCTGGTGGTGACCCTGTAAAAAAGCATTCCTGCCACATGGCTCTGTGTTCTCTCCCCTCCACCACACATTCTTTCCTAATCTATCCTCTTCTTTGCTTCAGCACATCTTCTTTCATCTCTTGGAGCATTTCAGGCTCATCTACAAGATAAGACACAAACACTAGAGACCTAGCACAAGACCACCTGACCAAAGGGCTCCTGAGACCTGAAAGAAGAAAGATTCTCACAAATTGGTTTCTCTGAAACCAAATGCCAGTGAAAATCCTGATGCCTCAGAAAGTAATTCTCTCCACTGTCAGGAGGAGTGGAGATTTTACAATGAATTACTTGCCTGTTCAAGTAACAGCTTGAAACTGGCACCTCCAGGGCCACAAAGAAAATCATACGGTCAACTCAAGCTCATTCCAAATGTTAAAGGGACCCAACTGATCCTGGCATGTCGGAGCAGGGAAAGGACTTTACAAATCATCTAGATCAAGGGTCACATACCCAAATACCCAGCGTACCAGCCAGGTCACGAATCACAAAGGGACTGGGGCCAGCTGGGGACAGTGTGTCCTGTATGAAGGGAGGGCTGCTACTCAGCTCCAGCCACTGCTGTCACAGGCCTGGGACTGCCAGAGGCTCTGAGTGTTTAAAAGAAGCTGGAAAGTCAGATTCTGGGGAGGGGGGGAGGCGCAAGCAAAACACACCTGCAAGACAGATATGGTCCAAGTGCTGCCGGGTTTCACACCTTGAACCAGACAGGGCAGGGCAAGCCTCAGACCCCTGGAGATCACACAGCTACCACGCTAATCTAATGGTGGGGAGGGGACTAGGGTCCCCAGCTGTTCACAGACTCAATAAAGAATATGACTTATATAAGAACTACTTTTCTTCTAATGTAAAAGGATACTGTGATATTAAAACCAAATTTTCCTTCCAAACACTGCTAAATTGATGAGTTTTCATTTCCCATTTTCTCAAATGAGGAGATTCCAAAAGCACAACCGTCCTGTACTGTACACAGACTTTACATTAGAGAGGGGACCTTCACACTTGCACTATTCACAACCGCCAGCGAGACCAATCTTCCATTTGATGGTTGAGACTGAAAGGTTACGGGGCTTGCCCCCAGTCTCCAGATCCCTCGCAAAGGCAGGAGAGGAAGCCAGGCTCCTGAGTCCCAATTAGTCTCCGTCTCCTCCACCAGGGCAGGTAGACTCTGCCCCAAGAGTGGCCCAAGAAGTGACAGCCTGGATGCACACCCAGGATAAATGTGATCAAAAACAACATTTGGGGCCAAGTTTTTTCACCATCACCTCTTCAAAGTTCCACAGGAGCTCAGAGGTAGAAGAAGCCTGGATAACCCGATAGCCCAGACCACCTCATCTGCATCCCAACTGGGGGTCTTCCTGTCTGGCGTGGATAAGGGACTCATGGTTGCAATGCTGGATAACAATGCCACTGGAGGACTTAGGTTTGCCTGGCCATGACACTCTGATCTCCAGGCCTGGCCCTCAGAATGTCTACATCCCTCTCCACCCTCTCACAACCCACTTCCCTCTCCCCACCCCCAGACACTGCCTCTGTATGTTCCCTTCCTAGTCTCTCTTCTCCTGTTTGCTCCATTTCCCCAACTAATTGGCTTCCTGATGAAAAAGAACTTATTCCCTTTCGATTCTTGTTCTCAGCCTGCAGGCATTAGTCAAGGATGACTGACTTAAGCTGGGAGCACAGAGGTCACACACTTGAGACACAGAACTGAAAGAACTTGCCCACTAAGTCAAGACAAGGTACCCTGGAGGCAGAGCAGGGGCTGGGGAAGCGGGGCCTGCATTCCACCCAGGATGACTGCAGCTGTGGGAGGCAAGACCGCCAAATACAGCTGTGTAAGCTGCGCACTGCACAACTCCAAGGGCACCACTCCAAGAGGCCAGGCTGCGAGTGGCGCCATCTGGAGTTGCGTTAACAGAGCAGCCCAGGGAGGGGTCAGTGGCCCAACCTGCAGGCACATGGAAATGGGGGTCTGGCTATTAGGAGATGAAGCACATCTTTCAATGAGTCAAGTAATAGTGACTGAATGGCCAACTGAGTTTCCTATAATGGAGTGTGCTTACAAACTCCCTGGCAGCTTAGTTAAAATAAGGACTGCCCAGCCCTCCCCAGAAATTCAGAATCCTCAGCTCTAGGGGCGGGATAGGAATATGTGTGTTGTTTTTTTAACAACCAGCCTCTTGAGAAACCCTAGCAAACAGAGTTGAGGCTTAGGAGAACACAAACACTACAAGGGCCAATACTGGGTTACCGAGGGGAAAATGTTTATATTTTTATATGTTTATTCCTTCCATTCCAGCACTACTTTATGAATAATGTTATTTCTAAAGACCATTAATGATGGCAATCACATATAATCCATGAAGCAAATGCCACCAGAAACCCCAACCCTGGCTATTCCTTACCACGATTTTTAAGAGCAGACAGATACCCTAGACCCTAAAATGAAAGAGCTATTTTGACAGCTTGCTAAATTGATGGCCACCATTCGCCAAATCATAGGAAATCCATGCTCTTGCTAAGAAGGTTCCTCTTTCCAACATTTCAGTGTGGCAAATACCCAGACACATACCTTGGGCTCCTCCTTCATCACCTGTTCAATGAGCTCGGATTTCATGGGAGGTTTTGAATACTGGCCTGAGAGAAGGCCGTGTCCTAACTTAGTCCTGGACAGGAGGGAGAAACAGACAAAAAGGTTATTGCTGTTTCCCCTCAGAGATATTAAAATTACCTACAAATTTCAATAAGTACAGCTGCTTTTAGGTGGAACACTGTATCTCAATTACTCACAAATAACTTATCTGTCTGATTCTGCTTCATACTGATTCCATTTTCAACTTTTCTCAGTACTTTACAATTTTACTGATTTTTTTCTTTTTACAAAAGCAACACACACTTATTTCAGAATACTTTTAAAAATACAGACAATAAAGAAGAGAATTGCCTTTAATTCTGCAACCCAGAGAAAACCACTATGAACACTATATCAGATACTTAAAAATTACAACAGGGCACTTACATCTGTGTGTTGAAATCTTGTGTTGGATCTAAAGGAGAGTAGTCAAATATTCTTGGAAGATTTCCTACATACCTAGAAAATGAAAAGCAACGGTCAAAACATAGGAACTGAGAGATGAACAGAACCCAAATAAGCTATCATCCTAGCTAAGACCTTCTTGCCTTTCTGTCAACACTAAATCACCCACCTGAAGAGAATTTTTTCCTGAGCTCCTACCTCTGCAGTCATATTCATGGGCCTCCCTAAAGGGTTTATGCTTCTATCAATGGGTCTCAACCCCAGGTACGAGTTAGAATCCCCTAAAGAGTTTCTAGAAAAAATACGAAAGCCAGAGCCACCCCCAGATGTTCTGATTTCACTGCCTGAGGCTGAGGCCTGGGATTTGAAATCTTTTACAAGTTCCCCAGGTGAGTCTAACATGTAGTCAGAGTCAAGGACCACTGGTTTACGCCATCTCAACTACCTTCCCCAAAACGAAAGGTAAGGTTAGGAATTGTTCTGGTGGCATCAAAATGAACAATGACAGCAGTAACAACTACCGTTTCTGAAGCGTTTCCTAAACTGCCTGATTAAGACTTCATTACAACCATATGAGGAAGGGATTATTGTCATTACCTCATTTTGAGAGATGAGAAATCAGGGTGCAAATGCATTAGGTACCTTCCAAAATCACCCAAGAGGGAGTGATGAAGCCCAGAGTAGACCCAGGCAGCCTGGCGCCCAAGCTGTGCCCTGAACCTCGCTGCCAGATGTACCTGCCCCATCCACAGTCCCTTGTGCAGCCCACAAGCCCTCCTTCTGACCAGTTTACCTGACAGAGCAGTCTAACTGTAACCATCCATCTCTCATCTCAACACACAATCATTTCTTTTTTTTTTAATTTTCCTCCAAACGTGTCAAAAATATATTTTCCTGTATTAGTTGTTTCCAGGAGTACATATCTGTCAGTCTGTCTACAGAGCAATCTTCAAAATTAAGTAGATGAACAAACTAATATCTTTTTCATTGAACAAGCATGTTTTTCAAGAGAAAGCATATAATGAATTCATTACATTTAAATAATTATACATAGATTGGGAATTATTTTAGTTTTAATTTTTTTAACATCTTTATTGGAGTATAATTGCTTTATAACGTAGTGAATCAGCTATAGTTATACATATGTCCCCACATCCCCTCCCTCTTGCGTCTCCCTCCCACCCCTCCCTATCCCACCCCTCTAGGTGGTCACAGAGCACCAAGCTGAACTCCCTGTGCTATGTGGCTGCTTCCCACTAGCTATCTATTTTACATTTGGTAGTGTATATATGTCCATGCCACTCTCTCACTTCGTCCCAGCTTACCCTTCCCCCTCCCCGTGTCCTCAAGTCCATTCTCTACATCTGCTGCGTCTTTATTCCTGTCCTGCCCATAGGTTTTTCAGAATCATTTTTTTTTTTAGATTCCATATATATGTCAACACACAATCATTTCTTTCACTTCTTAAGTTCATTTCCTATTTCACACCCCCTGCTTTGTGCTGTTCACCTTTCCCTCTTGAGGCTTGGACTCTCTGAGCCTGACAGCTCTAGGAAGAAGCATCCAGAAGCAGATCCCTCTCCCTGTCCTTTCCTGCACCCTGCCCTGCCTGCTTCTCCGACCTCATTCCCACCCCTCTCTCCCAGACCACAACGCCCCAGCTATTTCCCCTTCTTGCTGCCCAGGGCACACCAAGCTCGCTCCTGCTTCAGGGTCATGCCATCCTGCTGTCTCTTTCCTGGAACGCTCTCTCTACGGATCCTTGCTCCCTTTCATGTTCCATATCACCTGAGCCTGGCTTACTTTCTTCTTGGCATGAATCACTATTTCCAACTATACAATTTATTTATGTTCTTGTTTATTATCTATCTTTCTAGAGATCACATACTAGAATATAATCTCCATGAAGGCAGAGACTTTAAATGACTGCATCTCCAGCACTAGAACAGCATCTAACACGTAAAAGGCACTCGATAAATATGTGTTGAATAAAGATATTCATATCATTTAATCACACAACCAATTTTCATAACTGACTACCTAATGACCCAACAGAACAGGCATAACTGCAGTAAAGTCTTGGCAGAGAACCATGATACGCTACAGTTAGTAATGACCTCTAATTAGATCCCTGAAATACTAGAAACTTCTAGGCACCTGCTGATTACAAACTCGGAATTTGTATCCAAGGTTATGTACCAACATAAAAATTAACAGAGCACACGTCTCTGGAATAGTCCCATTCAAATGGCTTTTGGTTGTATCACTAGAACAACAATTCCATTTAGAAATTTTCAATGGACCAAAAGCCAAATAATAGATAAACCAAACTATATTCAGAGTCAGAGGTTGCACTGAAGAATTCTTAATTAATATACAACACGATAAACATTACAAACATTAGCTCTCTTACAATCCAGTCTTTATCATATCTCAAAACCTGACAAGACAAAAAAAAATCCACTGGTAAGATGAACATTAGTGAAAAGCTTACGCTTTCCGGCAAGGTTGATGGAGAAGAATAAAGTTAAAGGGGGTAATAAATCTTTGATGTCAGAAAAGTCCATTTTGCTAGTAATTTATATTCCTTTTCTAATCAATGAGGAATATCCTCTATTACAACAAAATTAAATTAAAAGGCAGCAGTAGGGGTTTCCCTGCAGTAATTAAGAATCCACCTGCCAATGCAGGGGACAGGGGTTCAAGCCCTGGTCCAGGAAGATCCTACATGCCGCAGAGCAACTAAGCCCGTGCGCCACAACTACTGAGCCTGCGCTCTAGAGCCTGCGAGCCACAACTACTGAAGCCCTCGTGCCTAGAGCCCATGCTCTGCAACAGAGAAGCCACCACAATGAGAAGCTTATGCACCGCCAACAAAGAGTAGCTGCCATTCGCTGCAACTAGAGAAGGCCCACGCGCAGCAACGACTACCCAACGCAAGCAAAATTTAAAAATAAAAATTTTAAAAGGCAGCAGTAATGCTGGATAATTTTCAAAGTATCAATACTTACATCTTCAATTTGTAATCTAGTGGTTTTCAAAGCAAAAAACAGTTTTGCTACCTGACAATCCATCTTTGTTGTCATTCAATTCATACACCAGTTTATTTAGATTTTGCTCCTCATCGGAATTATTTTGAAATGTAAACTGGGTTCAAGTGGCAGTCAGGGTATTAAGGAGTCCAGCTGATGTTCCCGAATTACACCGTGGTTGTGCATAAGTCATTTAATCTTTCTGTGAGTCACTCTTTCTACTTACAAAATGGAGACACCAGTCCTGGACGTAACTCCACTGAGTTAGTCCCACTGGGGAAAAAGGAGTTTGAAGAGCAAGTACTTCAACCCAGTGATATTTGGTAAAAGAACCAAAAGACCAAGGACAAGTATGAAAACTAAGTTGCTCACGTTCTAATATATACAGTAAATGTTTAGGAAATAGAATACAAAATGTTAGATACTACAAAATTCTACAACCCTTGAAACGAGACCAGGTGAGAGATTCAAATCTTAATTCCAAATTATAGACATGAGGTACTTTTTTTTTTTTTTTTTTTGCAGTACGTGGGCCTCTCACTGTTGTGGCCTCTCCCATTGCGGAGCACAGGCTCCAGACGCACAGGCTCAGCGGCCATGGCTCACAGGCCCAGCCACTCCACGGCATGTGGGATCTTCCCAGACCGGGGCACGAACCCGTGTCTCCTGCATCGGCAGGCGGACTTTCAACCACTGCACCACCTGGGAAGCCCTGAGGTACATTTTTTCATTGAAGAAAAAATTCAGAAAGTTAATTGTTCATCAAACTTTGAAGTGTAGAAAATATTTTCAAAAACTGTAGGCTGTAAAGCACTAAAAATGTTGTTGAGCTTTTTAACAAAAGAATGTAAGTGTCTTCCATTCTAGTTTAAAAGAAATAATAATTATACAACACCTACAATAAGGACTTTCCCTCAATAGTTAAAAAAAAAAATCTTGGAGCATGAGACAGATAAGATGAAGCTACACTGTTTCCAAATCAAATGATAAAACAGGTATGAGACATGGGTAAGAATTTATAAAAATAATACAATGCATGATGCGTATCTCTGAAAAGGTTTTCGCATCTCAGAGCTTCAAACTTGCTCCTCCTTTTCTCCAAAACCCTGTCTACACTCCCCCCGCACATCAGTCAAGGTGAGTATCCCTTTGTGTGTCCCTTCTTCAAAGAGATCTTCCCTGACCACCTCCTTCCCTTTTCCTTCATGGAATTTACCATATTTTTAACCATGCAGTTGTTCTTATGATTACAGATACTCTTCAGCAAAGGATGGGGTTACAGCCCAATAAACCCATCATAAGTTGATGATATCGTCCATTGAAAATGCATTTACAATACCTAACCTATCAAACATTGAAGCTTAGTCTAGCCCACCTTAACCATGCTCAGAACACTTACATTAGCCTACAGTTGGGCAAAATCATCTAGCACAGTCTATTCGATAATAAAGTGTTGACTATCCAATCTAGTTTATTGAATACTGTACTGAAAGTGAAAAACAGAAAGGCTGTCTGGGTACAGAATGGTTGTGGGCATATCAGTTGTTTACCCTCAGGGTCGCGTACCCGCCTGAGAGCTATGGCTGCTGCCCTGCCCAGCGTCACAGGAGGGTATGTACCTCCTGTCACTATCCCAGAAAAAGAGCAAAATTCAAAATTCGAAGTACAGTTTCTACTGAACACGTATCACTTCTGCACCATCTTGAAGTCAAAAGATCTGAAGTCGAATCATCACAAGTTGGGGACGGTCTACATTTATTTAATGTCTGTTTCCCCAACTGGAGCTGGGCACCACTGAACCCCCCATACCCAGCACACTGCTAAGCAGAGCAGAACCCGCTCTTTATTGGCTGGATGGAAAAAATTAAAACCTGGCATGGAAAACCGACCATAAATTTCCAAAGCCAGCAACAGTATGAAGAGGTAAGACTTCAAATACCAAGAGAGGAAGGAAAAGGACATCTGATATACTTTTATTAACTACCTTTAAAATCATTAGCATTCAACTCCACGTGGGTTAAAAATTGCCCTGCGCTGTCCCTAGCATGCTATCTGCCCGTCATTCTGTCTTAGCACATGTGTGTCCTCTTCCATACTTGAACCAAGGTCGAATCCTACCTGCTCTGGGAAACACTAGAGATGATTTCCTAAACTGAGGCAGTGGCTGCCCGTGAGCTGCAGCTACCAGTCTCTGCGGCTCCCTGTCCTAAGCACAGTCGAAGGAAGAAAAGGGCCAGAGACACAGCCCCTCTGCCCCTCAAGCAAGGAAGGAAGCAGGCAGCCTGAACATGTACAGGTGGGAAGCACCCTAAATCAGTGCCTCCCAATTCCTTGTGGTGAAGGGCCAGCTAGTTTGTTGATTTCAACTCATATAGATGATACCTTTAAAAATACAATAAAAATAAATTATAGTTGACCCCTGAACAACACAGGAGTCAGGGGCACCAACCCTCGGCACAATCGGAATTCCACGCATAACTTTACAGTCAGCCCTTTGGATTCGCAGTTCCTCCTTATCCATGGTTTCAACCAACCGCAGATCCTGTAGTATGGTAGTACGTATTTATTGAAAAAATCCACATATAAGTGGACCCGTGCAGTTCACACCCATGTTGTTCAAGGGTCAACTGTACTGAAAAAATGAAATGCCACTTACAAAAAACGGCAACGTCAAAGGCCTACCACAATTTCTGAATGCTCACTCTCAATTTCCTTACCTGTCTCGTTTCGGATCCACATCCAGCAGTCCAAGGACCAGCACCATCTACGTACCACATTTTGAGTAGCAAAAAAAGAAAAGCTTAAATCCTCTTAGAAGCTCCACTCACTCACCACTGACCAACCAGATCACTGAACCTCTCCTAGCGCATCTATAGGAAGAGATGTGGCAGTTTTGCTGTGAAGCTGAATGATTATTACTTTCTTGGCATAGAGGGTATTGGTCTAAAATTGGAAGCCATTATTAATATGACAAATCCCTGTAGGAGGTTTTTCAGTTTACAAAGCTCTTCTTATCTCACCTGATCCCCATAACACTTGACAAGTGTTCTCACCCAGCTTCATGCGGGAAGTCACAGCACAGATGGTGAAGGGCTTCCTCAGCACACACTACCTGACTGGACGTGGAGGGGATGCAGGGCAGGCTGTGCACCCTGGTCTACACGGGACACTTACGCTCTCTGGAATTCCGGGATGCTGAAGATGGCCTGCATCACAGAACTGAGATAGCAACTGTTGCCCAGGTTCTTGAGACCCGTGTATCCGGGGCCGTACATGGGCTTCAGCTTCGTCCCCGTCTCCTGGATCACCTCCCACTCGCTGATCCGCGGTTTGCTATCATTGTCCTGGAGGCCGTTCTCTGTCTGGGGCAACGTCATTGAAGAAATACAACTTTAACAATGATTATCATTCAAACATCATGCCCCACCAATTATTTCCAACAGCAATAGATGTTTCTGCCATTCTTCCCCAGTTAAACAGAGAAATAAACAACCTCATTTAAAAAGACTGACGTGGTGATAGTTACACAAGACAAATGAACTTAATGCCACAGAACTGTACACTTAAAAAATGGTTAAAACAGTAAATTTTACATTAGGTGTATCTCTCCACAATTTAAAAAAACCCCACATTTAAAAGATTTTAAAATAAAAGAGACAGAGACTGGGAGGAAAGGAGATAGGAGGAGGAAGAAGACAAATAGGAATCAAAAAAAAGAAGCAAGTAGAATAATCTCAAGGGCAGATACAATGCAACACAGCAAACAAAAAGCAAGGCAATTGGAGAAGAAAGTGGAATAAAACCATGGGGTTCGGGAGAAGCTCGACATGGGAGGGAGGTTTAAAGAAGAGCACAGAAAACAAATTAAAAAGTGACATGAGTGGGCTTCCCTGGTGGCGCAGTGGTTGAGAGTCCGCCTGCCAATGCAGGGGACATGGGTTCGTGCCCCGGTCCGGGAGGATCCCACATGCCGTGGAGCGGCTGGGCCCGTGAGCCATGGCCACTGAGCCTGAGCGTCCGGAGCCTGTGCTCCGCAACAGGAGAGGCCACAACCGTGAGAAGCCCACGTACCGCAAAAAAAAAAAAAAAGTGACATGAGTGAGAAAGAGGAGTTAGAGAGGAGAACATGAGGAGAGGGAGATGACATGGGCTAAAGCAAAACACGCACAGTTAACCAGCTCCTCATAAGGACAAATATTACACAGTCACAATACCAGCCTGAAAACACAATATGAAATGAGGCAAAGCGTTTCCATCAACAATAATCTGTTGGCTTATTCTTTCCACCCCTTTCCTGCCCCAGGAGCTCTGCTTCCCTTCCTGTAATCAATTAAAGTGATGTTGGTCACAGATTATTTTAAAGGTCATCTCCCTGTACCTTCTCCCTTTAGTGAACAAAGAGTGATTCACGCAACTCTCCATCAAAGGAGACAGGAATTTTGCAAGTAAACTCCAACTAAAACAAAATGGTACTGGATGAGGTGCCATTTTTACTATAAAATAAAAATTAAAAATCTAAGCTGATAACCAAAACAAAATACTAATTAAGTTAAAGAAGTAAATGCAAACATTAAAACCTAAAACCTAGAAAATTAAGATTTGTGTGATAGGAATTATATAAATAAACCAAACAGTTTCCCCGCAAAGTGGGAATAGAGACAAAAGGAGACCTTTCTTACCCCATGCATATGAAGCATATCAATTCCAAAATGCGCTAAGTGCTTGGCCAAATGAGGATCCAAAACAGGTTCCTCTTCTTGGAAAGAATAAACATCTAGAAGGTGAAGAGAAAATAAGCACTGAGATCTGTAATCAAGTCATTCAATAATCAACACATATTTACCGAGCTCCTACTATGCCCTGGGCTTGGGATATAGCAATAAACAAAACAAAAATCTCTGTGAGTTTCAACTGGGGGGGAAGACAGATGATAAAAAATAAGCATAATAAATAGGTATTTTTGTAAATATACCCATAATATCAATTCTTTTGACATTTCATAAAGTAATTTTAAAAAGGTTTCTGAAACAAGAAAAAAAGAACAGTGTCTAAAGTTAAAATAATTTAAAATTAGACAAATACAAATGCCTAACATGGATTGTTCTAACCCGAACCCCAGTGGCATAGATATAAGTTCTGGAGGAGGGAAGGGTGATGGAGGAAACAGCCACGCCGTCTGCCCACGCAGGGAGAACCTGTGAGGAACAGAGAACACACAGGCCCTCGGGGCTGCCGAATGGCTGGACCGCAGTGTGAGGTCCAGGACAAAACAAAATTCTGCCTGTGGAACCCTCTATAGTCTCTCTGGTAGTCCCAGACCTACCACCTCACGACCCTCCACCTCCGCCTGCCCCCTCATCCCCTCTTCCCTACTTCAGTGTCCACACCCCACAGAGCTGGTGAGGGATCTGTGAAGACTGCTGTGCTTCCCAAATGCGTCCACCCTACAGCACACAGAAGAAGATGATGATGCATTTAGCGCAGTGGGGTAACTCAGGAGGCTCCACCCGCCCCAGGACCTGAGGGATCAGCATGTTGGCCTCGTCCGTAACCCACTCACGGCACACCGGTGTTGGGAAGCTGTGTGTTTGGGGGTGGCAGGGGAGGGTTCTCTCCTCAGGACCCTCAATATCCCCCCTGACAACATAAGGCTTTAGATCGCACCTGGCTTCTTGCGGTATGATTCAAAGCAGCAGCATTACCTGGGAGCTTGTGAGAAATGCAGAATCTCGGGCCCAACCCCAAACCAACTGAATGAGAATCTGCCTTTTAACAAGATCTCCACGTGCACAGCAAAGTCTGAGAAGCACTGCCTAGCGTTTTTTGTTTTTTTTTTAAATATTTATTGATTGATTGATTGCTATGTTGGGTCTTCATTTCTGTGCGAGGGCTTTCTCTAGTTGCGGCAAGTGGGGGCCACTCTTCATCGCGGTGCGCGGGCCTCTCACTATCACGGCCTCTCTTGTTGTGGAGCACAGGCTCCAGACGCACAGGCTCAGTAATTGTGGCTCACGGGCCCAGTTGCTCCGCAGCATGTGGGATCTTCCCAGACCAGGGCTTGAACCCGTGTCCCCTGCACTGGCAGGCAGGCTCTCAACCACTGCGCCACCGGGGAAGCCCTGCCTAGCGTTTTCAAAAGCTATCCAAACTGCTGCCTTATCTGTCGTCATAGGGCAGTGCAATGCAGTAGAGGGAAACATTTTCAGGCCCATTTTGCATGTAAGGAAACGAGGGTTAGAAAAGTTAAATCATTTGCCTCAAACCCCTCACGTGGCCCAGAACCCAGATATTCCGACTCGCGGCCCAGTCCTTTTTCCTCTGCACTAGACTATTTCCTCAGATCTCTCAGGAGACCAAGAGGCTCAGTGAAGCACCATCCTAGGCCCTTAACAGGAATTGAGAGTTAAAAACCACAATTTCTTCACTTCTAAATTTGAAAAACAAAATCTGAAAATAGATATAAAGATATTATTCTTTAGGACAGTAAAAGATAGACTGTTCAAGGAGTTTCTTGCTCTTTGGAACAATACCAGGAGTAGAACAAAAAGTAATATATATAAAAACTATGGTGACCCTCTGACCCAAACCCAGATACACAGAGACTCACTGCCACCCCAAAAAAGCCACTCTTCCTATTATTAATAGATTAAACATTGTATAGCTTTCTCTTCTATCCCTCTTCCCTTAGGGGCCCATTTTAACTTGTGAATAGCAGCCTTCATCTATATTCCTTTTTTAAATATAATTCAGGGCTCTCAAAAGGAAAAACAAAAGACAAAATCCCCAGCCCAATTAAGAAAAAATTTCCAAAAAGTTTAAATACAAAAAAAAAAATCTTTGAACTAATAACTTAAAACAAATACATCAACGATATTTTTAATCTATGACACATGACACCAAAATACCACTCAAATATTGGCTGGAAGGTGAAAATGACACTCCCCAGGCACTTATCTTTGGTTATTATTAACTACTGAGATAGTTTTGAAGACTTAAGACTTTAAGCCTCTAAGCCCCTAAGCCTCTAATTATCAGAGCTCCAAAAGAAAATAAGATTGCTAGAAATGCACCATTGGCATGGGTCTAGGATTTCAAAATAAGTGAAAATCACATAGAACTCTATGGTTCTTAAGCCATTAGGCTCCAGCCTAATGAGAAATTAGTGAGAAATTAACATTTCCTATCTCCAGTCATTAACTGCTCCAAAAATATGCCATGATTTGGTCAGACACAACAGTTACTTCTTACCCCAATAACAAAAACAGGTTAGTGAGTAACACACAAGAAATCTAAAAATGAACTGTGATCCTTAAACTTGGCAATCATGAAGAATTTTAAAATGACATGTAGTCATAGAAAAAAAATTTGAAATAGACTCAGGAGCTGCAAATCCTTACACATTTTTCATTGGGAAATTCACTTTATTTCCAACTTCTGCTTAGCAAAGTCAAGTCTTAGCTCAGAAACTATTGTAGCAAATAAGCATTGCCTGACAAGTATTACCCTGCTGACCCCTTCCTTGACTTAAAAGCTTGGAGCCAAGACACACAGTTAGGAAGTTCACAGAAAGATCCTCCTAGGAATAGTCCAAGCAGAGTTTCATGAGTAACTATGTTTACTTTACAAGGAAACCAGTCATTGTTCCATTTCAAGTTAAATGACAAATTAAGCCATGGAGAGCATGGAGAGACCCGCAGAAGGGAAAAGATAAAAGAAAAGGTTTACAGCATGAATAACTAATTGATGTGATAAGCATGTTAGAAAACAGTATGTGCATTAAGTTCCAAAACTAAGGAAAAGGTTAGATAATAGAGATGGAGACTAAGACTGAGACAAAGACTGAGAATCTGTAAGGAATTTACATTAAAATGGTAATCATTTCTTTTCTCTGAATGGGAAGGTTTCTTTTTGGTTTTTTGCTTTTCTTTTTTCCCAAATTTATTATATTTTGACTGAAAAGAATGTTTTATAAGTAATTGCCAAAAATTAAAATGTTTCTATATGGTGGTATACTATTAGGACTAGTGTACCACTGGTCATCCTTGTTCACCCACAGGGATTCACTCACTCATTCATTCATTTATTGATTCATTCATTGTATTCAACAAATATTTACTGAACACCAAATATATACAGATACTGAGGATTTAATATTAAATAAGACAAGCAGGGTCCCTGTCCTCACAAGTTTAACCTTTATTATTTCAAATAGTCCTATAAGAATGCTGGTTTAGTATAAAGGACCTCAACAGATGTCTTCTTGGCTATGGTTTACTCATGTGACTTTGGGCTCTCTTTCCTAAGCCCCAGAAAATGGCAGAAGTCCAAATTCTGCCCTCAGATACCCACAAAGGAAAGCAGAAGGAGAGAGAGGTAGAGGTGTACCTCAACAAGATTTGGTGTTTAGAAAGACTAAAGAAACCAGAGAAGCTGGCTTCACTGCACTATCATCACAGCTCAAATGGGAAAACAAACAAACCCAGAACTCTTGGTCAAACACCAAGTCACAAGCCAGAGAGGAAAGGATCTCTCCACAGTATGTATGATCCATTCACCCAAACTGCATCTCTCCACCATGAGTTTATATTTGCATGCCTATAGAGCATCTGCCACAGACAGGAAAAGAACAAAAACAACAGAATGCTCCAGCAATTAATCTAGAAACCCAAACACAAAATGAATGAGGGCAGAGGTAGACAGTATAACTCCCAGGCCAGACAGAACCTAGACTGTGGTCAGGAAAGGAAAACAATTAAGAGGAAAAAGATGTCCATAAAATTGAAAAAAAGAAGAAAAAGAAAAAAAGGTAAATCAGAGGAGAAAACTTTATCCGTGTGTCTGTCTTCCTCCATCTGTTTACAACACAAATATTTACTGAGCACCTACTATGTGTGAGGGGCTATGCTAGATGAGACAGAATAGTAAACAACAAACGTGGCGCTCAGGCTCTGCCGTCCCAGGTGACCACCGTTAGACGCAGCAACAGGATCTCATGAAAAGTGCCACAGTGGAGCAGCACAGAGGCACACAGAGGGGCACAAACCAGGTCAAAACTAAAATGAAGTAGTCAATGTCTTGATCCAAATCCTTGAGCTGATACCCAGGTCAGGGGTGAAGATGATCAAAGAAGAAAAATCACCTTCAGGCGGCAGTGAGGAGGGAGCCCACGGCGCAGAGGCGGAGGACCTCCGGGCTCACATCGACAAGCTGGCGGGGATCCTGCAGGAGGTGAAGCTGCAGAACAGCAGCACCGACCGCGAGCTGCAGGCCCTGAGGGACCGCATGCTTCGCATGGAGAGGGTCATCCCCCTGACCCAGGATCACGAGGATGAGAATGAAGAAGCCGGTGAGGCCACGTGAGCCCAGCCCCAAGGGTCTGAGGCAGCAGAGCAGGAAGCCCCCAGTGACCGAGCACCTCCCGCGCGGCCTCCTCGCCGCCCCTGTCGAGCTGGGAGCGGGTGTCGAGGCTGATGGAGGAGGACCCCGCCTTCCATCGGGGGCGCCTTCGCTGGCTCAAGCAGGAGCAGCTGCGGCTGCAGGGACTGCAGGCTCCGGGGGCCGGGGCGGGGGGCTGTGCAGACACCCCCACCCGCTTCATGCCCCCTCGTGACTGCACGCTGCGCTTCCCCTTCAAGAGCAACCCCCAGCACCGCGAGTCCTGCCCGGGGGCGGGGGCCGGGGAGTCCCCAGCGCCACCCCTGCCCCCGAGGAGCTCACCCCCTCTCCAGCCACCCCTGCCCGCAGGCCCCCAAGTCCCCGCAGGTCCCACCGTCCCCGCTGGAATTCCCTGGACAGAGGGGGCCGATCCCGGGGAGGGGGTTCTGCACAGCCCGAACCCCAGAACTTCCAGCCCAAAAAGCACATTATCCCCAGCAGCCCCAATCATACCCAGCCCAGAGGCCCCCAGGGCCCCGCTACCCCGCATACACTACGCCCCCGTGGATGAGACGGCAGCGCTCAGCCCCTGACCTCAAGGAGACTGGGGCGGCCGTGTGAGCCCCGCATCTTGGGCAGAGAGGGCCTGGCGGAGCCCCTTGCTGGGAGGAGATGCTGCTTCCCCAGAGGCCCTGGGGCAGGAGGCCCTAGAGACCAGAGAGAAGGTCCGAGTAGGTGATAGAAGATGTAGGGGCAACTGGGCCGGAGGCTGAGGGAGGAAGGAAGAGGGCACGGAGCTGCCAGGAGCAAAGCAAAGTGAAGGAGAGAGACGGGAAGCT
>NW_020174156.1:5183315-5184876 GCF_003031525.2 Neophocaena asiaeorientalis asiaeorientalis | reverse complement strand
AGTGGGTGTTTGACTTTCTTTTCAAGTGGGGGCAAAGGGCAGAGAACCTAGAGGGAGGTAAGGTCTCCCCCGTCCTGGCCCTGTCTGTCTGTCCGTCTGTGCTGGGTTTCTGTTTCCAGGGAGGTGTGGTGGGATCATAAGTCATTCCTCTCCCCTTTCAGGCCTCCTGCTATATTTGAGGGACCTGTCTGGTGTCTGGTTTGCCTGGGGTCCCTGAGGATGTGGGACCTTTCAATAAAGGATGGAAAACAGAAAAAAAAAAAAAATCACCTTCAGATGCTGCTGAGCTGGTGCAGGGGCCAGTGGGATAGGCAATTTCACTGCTGCCATGGGCATTACAGGAAGACTCTCCTGTAATCACCAAGGCTTTGAGGATTCTTCTCAGGTAAACTAATTTCTATGATGAAAGAAAACACACCTTCTCTTGCCTCCAACCCTCTTCATTCCTTTCCCACCAAGAACCTCAACCTTGCTCTGCCAAACGAATGTCTCCTCCCACAGAGGAAAGCTTTTTGTTTGCCTGTATGGTGATCTGTTTCTTATTTTGTTTGCGGCTGTACCCATGGAACCCAGAGTGGAATTCGATATGGGGCCCACTTTTATTACCCAGCCACCACAATGGCCTAGCCTGGAGGGATCAAGGCTTCCTGGAAGAACTAATCCTAGGCTGAGACCTCAAGATGAGTAGGAGTTTCTCACTGAGCAGGTATGTCCTTACTGGAGAGAAGGAAACCAGGACAACTGGATCACACGACCATTAAACATCTGAGTTCACAACCTGTTTGGATTCCATGTTCACTAAGCAATATTCTAAATATAATTCAGCTTCCCACAGGGAGGGAACATACTGGTCGAGTTGACATAAACATCCCACTTACAGGTGGTTGTGGTTCTCACTAGAAACTAAAAACTAAACACCCCGACTTTAACACTTTGTCTCTTGTGAGTTGAATTAGCCTCAGTGAGTCTAGCAAGTATGGAAGATGGACCCTCACCAGTGGTAACGTCATCAGGAGAGGGTGACCCCACCCCCAGACAGAGGGCACCCTACCCTCCTGGGCCTCAACATCCACAAGGCCCATCATCAGACATTTATGGAAACTTTACACATGTTTTCATTAACTTATTTGGCTTTTTAAATAAACAATAAGCTATAACTAGCAATCTATTAAACAGATTTAAAAGAAATAAAAATAGAATTGATGCATCCCATAAACTAATATGTAATGATAATTAGACTGAAAATAATTATTTGCATTAAAATCAACTCTGCACAAGATAAGCCGGAATCAAATCCTGATCTATTGTCAAAAAGTGAACATGGGGCTTCCCTGGTGGCGCAGTGGTTGCGAGCCCGCCTGCCGATGCGGGGGACACGGGTTCGTGCCCCGGTCCGGGAAGATCCCACATGCCGCAGAGCGGCTGGGCCCGTGAGCCATGGCCGCTGAGCCTGCGCGTCCGGAGCCTATGCTCCGCAACGGGAGAGGCCACAACAGTGAGAGGCCCAGGTACCGCCAAAAAAAAAAAAAAAAAGGAAAAAGGGGCTTCCCCGGTGGGCCGG
>NW_020174156.1:5133913-5183247 GCF_003031525.2 Neophocaena asiaeorientalis asiaeorientalis | reverse complement strand
ATGGGCTTCCCTGGTGGAGCAGTGGTTAAGAATCCACCTGCCAATGCAGGGGACACGGGTTCAAGCCCTGGTCCGGGAAGATCCCACATGCCGCGGAGCAACTAAGCCCATGAGCCACAACTACTGAGCCCATGCACTGCAACTACTGAAGCCCACACGCCTAGAGCCCATGCTCCGCAACAAAAGAAGCCACCACAATGAGAAGCCGCATACCGCAACGAAGAGTAGCTCCCACTCGACACAACTAGAGAAAGCCCACGCACAGCAACAAAGACCCAACACAGCCAAAAAAATAAATAAAAAATAATAATTTTTAAAAAAATAGTCATTAAAAAAAAAAGTGAACATTGCCTCAGCTAAGCGAGTTTAAGAACCCTCATCACAGGTGCACATTCTACATTGCTTTTGACAATGTTTTATGCTTTCTATGGTTGAAAAAAAGAGTATTTATTCAAATACTCTCAATTACATGAAGAGTAATTTGCGCACCACAACTACTGAGCCCACGAGCCACAACTACTGAGCCCACGCACCAGAACTACTGAGTCCGTGTGCCACAACTAGAGAGAAGCCCACACACCACGATGAAAGATCCCGCATGCCAAACTAAGACCCGACACAGCCAGAAATAAATAAATATTTTTTTAAAAAAATATGCATAGAGAATAGAATTAATCCTTGCCTTTACTACTAGCATACATTTAAATAGAATATAATTATTTAAGTACTTATAGACCAGCTGGTTCGTTTAATCAAAGTATCCATGCCTACATGCATAAGATTTTGTTTGGAACTTAAAGATGAAAAAGACAGAGCTCAAGCAAAATTTTAGAACAAATCCCCATATACAAATAATTGTTGTCTTGAACAGGATGTTCTGAGAGCTGGACTTCTAATAACTGGTCTTATCAAAACACTACATAATATTACTCAGCCATGAAAAAGAATAAAATATTGCCATTTGCAGTAACATGGATGGACCTAGAGATTATCATACTATGTGAAGTAAGCCAGACAGAGAAAGACAAATATCATATGACACCACTTATAGGAGGAATCTAAAAAGATGATACAAATGAACTTATTTACAACACAGAAACAGACTCATAGACATAGAAAACAAACTTATGGTTACCAAAGGGAAAATAGGGAGGGGGATAATTTAGAAGTTTGGGATTAACAGATACACACTACTATATATAAAATAGATAAACAACAAGGACCTACTATATAGCACAGGGAACTATATTCAATATCTTGTAATAACCTATAATAGAAACGGCTCTGAAAAAGAATATACATATGTATAACTGAATCATTTTGCTGTATACCTGAAAGTAACACAACACTGTATGTAAATCAACTGTACTCCAATTTTTAAAAAGGAGGGCTTCCCTGGTGGCACAGGGGTTGAGAGTCCGCCTGCCGATTCAGGGGACACGGGTTCGTGCCCCGGTCCGGGAAGACCCCACATGCCGCGGAACAGCTGGGCCCGTGAGCCATGGCCGCTGAGCCTGCGCATCCGGAGCCTGTGCTCCGCAACGGGAGAGGCCACAACAGTGAGAGACCCACGTACCACAAAAAAAAAAAAAAAAGGCTCTGCATAAGATAGCACTAAAAGTAGAAACATCTGAATTATCCTCCCCTTGCAATTGTACCCAACAGAATGCCTACATTACAAACTCATCTTTCTCTCTATAGGCCCTACAAGAACAATGATGGTTACCATATACAGCAGTTCTTCAACAGAGCAATGACCTATAAGCACTTTGCTGTAACCCTGAATCCAACTGCATGTCCTGAATTTCCTCTTCAGATCCTGGAAGGCTTAGGATTCAACCTGGCTTGTGTAGCGGTTTATTTATTTGAGGGGGAAATGTCTGGCACCAGCACCTGAGGCTCTTGCAGCTACTTTTCTCTAATGAGTTAAAAGAAGTCCACTAAACTTTGGAAGTTTACCCAAAAGGTGAATCAAAAGAATCTAGACATGACGTAACTGCCAGCCCTCAATTATAAAACAGATAAATGAAACCAGTTTGATGGAGAGGGCATGGCTGACAAAGAGTGTACCACATTCAGTGAAAACATCATCCTCACTAATTAACTTTGAGGCTGGCTAATTCAGTCAGAGAAAGATAGCAGAGAAGAAAAGCCAAATGTCTTTATATTTTTCCTAAAAAAATCATCTTACCTTAAAGTAAAGAAGAAATAAAGATTAAAACCTGGACAGATGGAGAAACTGACCTGGGTGTGAGTGCAGGTCTGTGCTTCATAAGTGTTTTCAGTGATGCTGAGATGATGGGTTCTTATGGCCACTGCTCAGTATTTAAGTTTCTCATTATTAACCCTGATGTAACTTCTCTTTTCCCTCACCAAGTGATAGAAGGAATTAACTGTACAAACATAGCCAAAAGCTAACATACAGTGTGAGAGCGCGAAGAAGACCAGTTCTGAAGCTGACAGTACAAGCAGGAACCACTTCTAACCCTTTGCTGCACTGGACACCGTCACTGCGTGCTGATGTCAGGGGTTCTGAACACACAGTATCTTTAAAACCCACCTTCTCCATAATGAATCCATTTGTACCTAAAATGATACTAATCCCCATAATGAATTCTAGGCCTTCCCCCTACTGTTCTAATGGTGGGTTTTATTATGCACATTCACTTCACAAGTCCGGGTTCCTGCTTCTGTCCTCTTAGCCAAGAGATATTCAGAGAAATACTAACAAAAGCAGCAAACTTTTATCATGACCTTACGGTATGCACTGGGCTAAATGCTTATGCATCTTAACAAACCTATGAGGGAGGTACTGTGATTATCCTCAAGATGAGGAACCTGAGGCTTAGAAGGATCTGAAAACTCACCCAAGATCTCACAGCTAACAAGAGGCACAATGAGGATTCGACCCTGGGCTGAGTCCAGAGCTTATGCCCTCCAACCCCAGAGATTAAGGCACTGGTTAAATCTAAGAGGGAGCCACTGTAAGTTCCCAAGTTGGTAAAAGCACACTCACCTGCCCCGTCAGGAGTGATGGTTCCCAGTTTCACAGCTAGAGGGTAGCCCAGGTCTCTGTAATGCTCCAGCGCATGCCCGTTGCCCCCGGAGCTGTCAAAGAACCATTTCCCACACAGCACAGAGCCGTCGGTCAGATTCAACCAGAGGTTTTCTCGCAGGTCACACCTGGCACACTTCCAACCACTGTGAAATCATCAGACAGCAGTTAGCACAGCCAGAGTACAAGGCGTGATTAGAAAACTAACATCTAAGAAAATGGAGTGTCTCAAGCTGGGGGCAGTTGGGGCAGTCACAGGAGACCGTCAGCGGACTAACAGAGATCCATTCCAGAGCAGCAGGGCCACTCAGTAACCTGCCTGCCTCCCCAATGGGGGCCAGCTCCTCCCAGCTCCTTCGAGATGTTTCTTTTACTTTAGAAAAGACACAGAACCTGAGGGTAGGAGGAAAGGTCATTTCCTTAAAATTCCTTACCTGAGAGACTGTGGAGCCCGAGTAAGCTTAAAACATTAAAGATCCCACGTGTATAAACATCTGAAGTTCCAAAGCATTAGCCACAAGCAGTAAGACTGGTTTAAACAAAACTCTACTACACTGACAATCTAAATTAAGTAGAAAGGAAAACAACTTAACTGAAGGTCGAATGTCAGGTATGTGCCAGGGGCTTTACAGAAGTATTATCATTTAATTCTAATATATACTCTTCAGCATTATTACCATCCCCACTATCAAAGGGAGAAAAAGCCCCGAGGAACCATGCCTTCCCTAAGACCACACAGAACAGGAATGCAGTACAGTCAGGGTTCAACCAGAAGGGACACATTCCTAATCTACCTGCTCTTTCCCTCCAGCACCTGCCTCTGGAAACACACTGGCATCTGATTACAGGAGGTGCAAAAGGAGCCTAAAGAGCATTCCAGCCAAAATGTGACAACCAAAGACTATTGTCCGTCTTTGTAAGTTGGGTGCCCCAGAAGCAGACTCTGAGACAAAGATTTGAATGCAAACAGCTCATTTGGGAGGCGATCCCAGGAAGCACCCTAGGGGAGTGAGGGAAGAGAGACTGAAAGGGCAGGAAGCCAGTGCAGGGACTGTGAACAAGCAGATGACCCCATGGGCCACTGGGGCTCAGTCCAGCTGGGGAACTCCAGGAGACAGTTACCCCACCTGAGTGTAGGGATCTAGGGTGTTCATCCCTCCACTCCACAGTCACTGGCTGAAGGCTGTTCCAGGAGCACAGGAGGGAGCACGGCTCTGCAGCGTTTCTGACTGTCCAGTGCACTGGCCTACCTGGCTCGGGCAGGCAGAGAAAGCCCTCAAGCGAGGAGCTGCAGGTGCTCACAACCAGAGACCTTAGGGTGGGGATGGGCTCCAGGGCAGGGGCTGGCCATGGTCAGCATCTACTACAAAGGTAGAGATAATTCTAGAGAGAAGTTTTGAGCTTTTTTTTAATTAATTAATTTTTTAAATAATTAATTAATTTTGGCTGTGTTAGGTCTTCACTGCTATGTGCAGGCTTCCTCTAGTTGCAGCAAGCAGGGGCTACTCTTCGTTGCGGTGCGTGGGCTTCTCATCGCGGTGGCTTCTCTTGTTGCGGAGCACGGGCTCTAGGCACATGGGCTTCAGTAGTTGTGGCTCGAGGGCTCTAGAGCACACACTCCGTAGCTATGGCGCACGAGCTTAGTTGCTCCGCGGCATGTGGGATCTTCCCGGACCAGGGCTCAAACCTGTGACCCCTGCGTTGGCAGGCGGATTCTTAACCACTGTGTCACCAGGGAAGTCCCAAGCTTATTTTTTTTTTTCAAGCTTATTTTTAATAAAAGGCATCTGATAAGAAAATATATAATTGCTAATTCAGTGAAGAGGTAGAAATATAAATATTCCTTTGGCCCGTTTTGGGGGGGAAAGTTCCATTTTGCTGTCTGACCCTCACCTTGGAGGAATTCTGACTCCGTTGTCTAACTGGGTGAGGTTATTTGCATATTTGGACACTGGTAACTCATTTTCCCACGTATCTGGGTCCTGCTTTCTGTATGGAGATTTTGAGCTGAGAACTGCATCACAAGCAATTGTTACCTGTAAGACAAATACAGATGTGATATATTAAAACAGCTTGAGAGAACAGCAACTTCTATAAAATGAATTTTAAAGTTTATTAATAAATACAGCTTAATTCAAGAAAATTCAAATAGCTCAGTTACCACAAGAGCAAGATGCTAGTTTCCTGACTCCAGCACATTCTCCCTGGGTCCAGCTAGGTTTTATCCTGGACTGGAGTTTGCAATAGTAACAATAACACAAGATAGCAAAGAACCAAATCCAGTTTGTAAACCCAAGCATAAGAGTCAGATTTAACAATTGCTACCTCTTAGCAAGTGGAGTGAAAAGTATAAGGTGAACAATTTACAAGGGTGAAATTAGCAACAGGTATGCCTAGGATTTACCCAAGTGGTGTGTTTTACTCTTAACAAATATACACCCAGACAACCAGTATCCTCAACTCATCACACAATGATATGTGGTCAAGGGCACCTGAATGAAATGCAAGTGGCATGGCTCCATTTCTGAAGCTAGTGCAAATGCGACACTGGATGGGGACATGCCTGGATGTCTCTGTGTCAGATCAGCCCACATCATGAGCAAATCTGTGATGTCTGGCTTGGCACCGACTGACTACGGGGGAGGGCGGACTCTCTGCTTTCTCCCAAACCCCACTGATTCTGGATATATGCCTCTCGCCACATTCGCTACTTGCTTCATGCTATAAGCTATTTCTAACTCTCTTTAAAAACATATTCTGATGAGAATGTAAAATGGTGCAGCCACTTAGGAAAATAATTTGGCAGGTCCTCAAATGGTGAAACAGAGTTACCATATGACCCAGCAATCCCAATCCTAGGTATACACCCAAGATAAATAGAAATACGTATCCACGCAAAAACTTATACATCAATGTTCATAGAAGCATTATTTATAACAGCCAAAAGTAGAAATGACCCAAATGCCCATTAATGATAAATGGATAAAGTATTGTATTTTGATACAATGAAATGTTATTCAGCAATAAAAAGGAATGAAGTAGTGATACATGCTACAACATGGATGGATCTTGAAAATATATGCTAAGTAAAAACAAAGCCACACACAAAGAACCATGTATTGTATGATTCCTTTTGTATGGAATGTCCAGAATAGGCAAATCCACAGAGACACAAAGTACATTAGTGATTGCCAGAGACTAGAGAGAAATGAGATAGTTGTGACGGATGCCCAACTCTGAATATAATAAAAGCCATTGAATTGTCTGAAAAACAATTTTTAACAAAAATCTGTATTCTACATCACTAGCATCCTGTACAGTTAGCTGACCTTCATACAGAACATTTTCCTCTGGGTAGCACTGACAACGGACCCCAGAATGGATTAAGAGACATGCTCTGTGGTGACCTAAATGGGAAGGAAATCTAAAAAAGAGTGGATATATATACACGTATAACTGATTCACTTTGCTGTACAGCAGAAACTAACAGAACATTGTAAAGCAACTGTACTCCAATAAAATAAAATAAGCTACAAGGAAAAAAGAAAAATAGAGACAACGGAGGAAGTTCCCTCAGCTGCCATCCCACTCCCACCCCCACCCAGGCCCTGAGCAATTCCTATCAGTCCTACATCCAAAATTTGCAGTCTACTTCTTCTTGATTTCGGCCATACCCATCCTTGTTCAGCCATCGTCCCAGCTCACCTGAATGGCCACACAGCAGCCTCCTTACCATCTCCTTTCTCCCACTCTTGCTTCCTCTTCTCTGCCTGGTAGCCAGTGATCTGCTGTGAACATTAGATCCCATCCTCCTCCAGCTTAAAACTCTCCAACGTTATACTAAACACTACCAATTGACTACACTGGGCTACCCACAGTCAGGAAAAGGAAAAGGAAAAGGTCCCTGCCCTCAAAAAGCTTATACTCCATTACAGATCAGGCAATCAGGCATTCATAAATATATTTAAACCTCTTTTTTTTTGGGGGGGGAGGTGTTTATTTGATAGAAGTTTTTTACTTGATTTACAAAGTTATATTAGTTTCAGGTATACAACACAGTAATCTGATATTTTTATAGCTTATACTCCATTTAGAGTTATTATAAAATATTGGTTATATTCTCTGTGCTGTACATTATATCCTTGTATTTTATTTATTGTATACCTAGTAGTTTGTACCTCTTAATTCCCCCTTCCCCTATCTTACCCTTCTCTAAACCTTTTTAAAAATATTCCCATTCATCTCCCACAAGAAATGTTATATAAGTAGCCTTTCCTTTCAATTATCAAAATTCATCTCCCATGCCCTTCCAGTAATGCCCCTAGAAAACAAGGCTGAGTTCACCATGGGCCTCTTCCTGATTTTATGGGTTTGGGCCATGCTGCCTTAGCACTTCTGGCTACACATCCTAATCTTTTCAGTCTGGTCTGTTACAACCTCTTTGTTGTTTCACTGACTACCTCGATCCCTTCCCTGTCCTCCTCTGAATCTTCTCCACCCTATTAGGTCTTTTTTAAGTGTTCTAGTTTGCAATGCACAGTGATAATAATAAGAATATAATATTCTCTCTTTTCTTTGAATATCCTTCCTGGTGACACTCAACAAAATTTCCTTAATCATCTAGGACGTTATAAAACACTGACCTAGTGTTTTCAGAATACCATCTAAAATCACTTAGAGGCCCTTTTTATTGATCATAGATGAAGGTCAGGATCCATTATCCTATAATTATACTGTGAATTATCTCAAGTACAGGGGTGTTGTGGAATTGGCTCAAACTGGCTTACAGACTTGTTAAATTTTAAGAAATTTTGCAAGAGGGTTGTTAAACACAGCCATTATTAAAAATTCAATTCTATTAGCTCACAATTAAGTATATTTTTAAAAGGTAACAAATATTCAAAACTCTTCACTCCCTAGTTGTGTTACTCTATCTTAATAACTAATCTATTTGCTCTTGAGGTCACTTACATCCACGTTACGCAAACGGTGATAACTCTATGTGAGGATGTCCTACTACACATCTCTTCCCACCACTGCATTAGGTGACATGTTAGCCTGAAATGGGAGTATTTACACCATGGAAATCAGCAAACATTACAATGCAGGGCTTTGCCCCCAGGGAGCTAGTTGCTAACCAATTACAAGCACACCAAGGCTTGAGTTCCTGACTCTAAAATGAGGCATTAGATTTCAGGCTCTAAGATCCCTACTGAGTCCCAAACACTATGTCTCTGTGACCCCTGTAACACTAAGAGGTAGTTTAACTTTCTGGTAGAATCTACAGAGTACCTATTTGAAACTGATTTCTTTTTTTTGTGCTGAGAAACTCAAGAGACAACGAAGAGTCACCTGGTTGGGTGAGTTCAATAATTTTTGTTATTTAAAAGCTGAAAAAGAATTATCAAACACCAAAAATGTAGCAAAAGCATGAAAAGAAATTATAGTAACTAGCATCTTTTATATAGATAAATCTTACCAGTTACCATCAGATAAATCAGGCTTTTCCTTCTATCTCCCCACCTCAACTTCCAAACAATTTTCTTTTTTTTAATTCTTAAAGTATTTCTTAATTCTAAAAGACTCTGTATTAAAAATTATATATTGCTGGATATGGATTTCTATGACACTTCACTTTTCTATAAAAGTGTTCACACTTAGGATTATATTCTAAATATAAGAATAATGAAAAGTACTTAAAGGCTCTCATTAACTTTTCTCACATAACGACTTTTTCTTCATAAGGGAGTAAGAGAAAAACCATTTCTCATGACAGTCATTCACAATGTGCTTCTTCTTTTTTGACAGCAGGCTCAAGAGTTATATTAAACAAGGGCAGTGAGAACTGTCAGTTGTATACAGATATAAGCTTTAGTATATAATATCAAGTAATGGCATGGGGTAAGACCATTTTGCCCATCATATATTTTGTCCTTGATCACAGCCACATGAGTGACACAGGGAACTGGAGAAAGCAGAGGTAATTTAATTCTGTACACATTGCTAAAACGTATGCATTTGGTACTAAAAAAGATATGCTATATCAAATAATTAGAGGAAAGAACTACGATAGCTTAATACACAAATTTTTCACTTCTATGGTCTTATGTTTAGGTATAAAGTAGATCAGAGGCAAAAGAGGCTGAATGGTGGCAACCTGGTCCCTAATGACATGGGAATCCCAAGCACAAACGTCCCGTCTTGGCAGGGGCACATGAGCAGGGGACTGTAGAGAGAGGCACACAGCATCTGAAAGAATCAGGGACCTAAAGACCTGGCTTTGGTTCTAGCAAAGCTTGAGGAGGGGAAAAAATTAACTGGAATGTCTAACTCTGCTATCTGCAGCCAGGCTCTGTGAAGTCAGGATGCAACTGAGTAGAAAAGAGGAAAAGAAAGGAAAGGGAACATAGGAACGGATGGAGCAGCGGAGACAATACAGGAAATGAGGGAAGAGCAGGAAAATGGTCTGGGTCCCCACAGGATTCGAGAATCAAAGTAAAACGGAGCCTGACTCCCTTACACCACCGCCACCAGCTTTAAGTTGTTCAGGAAGATAAAAGTTGCTCCACAAAAAAGAAGGGAAGGAAAGGGAAAAGAACTCACCACTAAAAGTAAATTCTAAAACCTAGAAAGCAGTCTTCATCCTCAAAGGAACACATTATCACAGAGCTCCTGGAGACCTGTGATTTGTAAATATTGGGTTATTTTCATAATCATGTTGCTGCTGTTTCTCGGTGGAATTCTTTTATGTTTCCCAAACAAAATTTTACATGGAAGGCCAAGATGCAGAAGAGATAAAAATTTTAGGCGCCCCTGATCAGAAGGCAACCCCTCTCCAGCAGTCCCTGCACATCTCGGGGGGCACAATTTGAAAATCTAAGCACCAGACTGTGATTCACAGGTGGGAAGAAGCCAGCCCACCTGGAGCAGGCCGGCCAGTGAGCAGTGAAGCCCAAACAGCCCTGGAAGTAACAGGCAGCGGAGGGTATACGGCCCAGTGTCACTGAAAGGGAACCTGCGAGGCCCTCTTCACGGAGGAGAAGCGATCTGCTTCTGTTCCTACTCCTTCCTCCCCTCCTCTCTCATTCACCCCGCCCTCCCCACCGCCCAGCGCACACACACTGCACACGCACACACACCTGACACAGAGAGTCACGCGCATCTAGCTAGCAGCCGTGCACACTCACTGACCAGGGCTGGTAACTCCTCAATATTTGGTAGTGCTATTTCATAGTGGTCTGGGAATATAACAAGTTTGGCTTCATCTTCATATTCAAAATCGTCGCTATTTAAATCGTCATCAGTATCTAGATCTGAGGAGAAAACAAAAACAAAGAACAAGAAGTGAAGAAAGAATATTCCACACCAAGGCAGCACTCACTGGGAAAGCCAGATATCCACAGGGCTGACAAACCAAGGGCGCAGCATTTACAATTCTGCCATCCATCTGCCCCAAGCCAGGAAGAGGAGGCCTTTCCATCCTTCCTAAGTTATACACACTTATCTTCAAGGGACAGATGTATAAAGAAGACTAAGTCATATCATAAAGCTTTACAGTTAAAATAGACATTTGTGCTAGATGTTCAATTCTTAGAGATGTTTAAAGGAATAGCCTGGTCATTATGATTTGTCGGGTACCTGACTCCTGATTTCACAAGAATGGGTTGGAATGTTTCTTACAACACAACAGAAGAAAGTACACGGGTTTGAGAATAGATAAACCTAGGTTCAACTCCGGGTCCGAAGTTTAATGTTTCTTTGGGCAAGTCACAGGCCTCATTTGTAGAATGGAGATAACACTTATCTCACACAGTTTATATGGAGAATAAATAAGAAATTGTAAATAAGAGACCTGGCACATAACAGGTTGTTAATAAATGGTAACAATTATTTTAAAATAAAATCTCAATGTCCCTCCTTCTGTCTCTATCTCCCCCATCCCCTCCCTCCCTGCTAAGAGTTGTGGAAATACTGCCTAGTAAGCCAGAGGGGGAAACCCCATAATATAAGTGGTCCTGTTGTCCTCAGGCGGTGGAGAATTTTCAATAAGAAAGTCTGGCCTGTTATCTATCAAGTCATCACCTCTTTACTTGGCTCATCTCTGGGAAAGGTTAGGCAAAGGTTCAAGGAAATGTCCTGTCACAATATTTACATGGATATTTCAGCCTTGCATTCACATGGATACCAGAATCCCAGATCATGTTTGTATATTTAGACATTTGGAACTATGGTGACAAACAGCTCTCGAGCCATCTTCTATTCTCTCACAAACACACACACACACAAACCCACACACAAACAGGCACACGAATATGGGCTCTATAAACAGGAGAAAGTTATTTTACTAGATGAAGCAGCCAGCTGAGAACCAAAGGATCTAGATTCTGTTACTACCTTGTTGTATGCCTCAACCTGGAATCTTTTTATGTACAGTTCTGCTCTTAAATTCTCAAAGGGAGAGCAGTTTTAAGTGGAAAATGAGATACAGCTAAAATGCAGTCTACACATTTTGATAAAGGACTCTAAATAATAAGAATCAGAAATGCCAAAATAAACAACATTGTTAGATAGCCGTAAGAGGTTATTTTGACAAAAAGCAATGTTAAAGAAGAGTCTAAGAGTTTAAGAAGTAACGAAAGGCATTTATTTAAAGAAAACGACTCAAAGACAGACATTCTATGTTATAAAAATCTGAATGCCCCAATACACGTAATTAAAAAAAATTATAACCTAAGTGTTCAATGAGAATGATGTTGGGACTTCCCTGGTGGTCCAGTGTCTAAGACTCCACACTCCCAATGCAGGAGGCCCAGGTTTGATCCCTGGTCAGGGAACTAGATCACACATGCCACAACCAAGAGTTTGAATGCCACAACTAAAAACCCTGCATGCCGCAACTAAGACCCGGCGCAGCCAAATATTTAAAAAAAAAAAAAAAAAAAAAAGGAATGGTGTTGAACCCACTAGAATATTACTTAAATGATATTTTTTTAGACTATGTAGAAACATGGAAATGTTTATGCCATGTTAATGCTAAAAATACAAAATTCACCTTCACTGAAAAGACAACTTTGTAGTAATGTTCATAGACAAAAATTCGACAGAAATCTGAACAAATGAAAATAATGAATGGGGAATTCCGTGGCAGTCCAATGGTTAGGACTCCACGCTTTCACTGCCAAGGGCGCGGGTTCAATCCCTAGTCAGGGAACTAAGATCCCACAAGCAGCAGAGCACGGCCCAAAAAAAAAAGAAAAGAATGAATGGATGAACTTTATTCTTAAATTTTTCTTTATTATATTGTGTATAATGATTTTAAGTAACCAAAGTATAAATCGTTTGGCTTTGTGTACACAGTCAGCTCATATAACACATTATCTAAATGTCTTTTTTCCAGAGAAAACATCTGCACTTAATGCTAATTCAAATCTTACCTGGCCAGGGCTTCCCTGGTGGCACAGTGGTTGAGAGTCCGCCTGCCGATGCAGGGGACACGGGTTCGCGCCCCGGTCCGGGAAGATCCCACATGCCGTGGAGCGGCTGGGCCCGTAAGCCATGGCCGCTGAGCCTGCGTGTCCGGAGCCTGTGCTCCGCAACGGGAGAGGCCACAACAGTGAGAGGCCCGCGTACCGCAAAAAAAAAAACTTACCTGGCCAAAAACAATGATAAACTAAGGCCAAAAAAAAAATCCCACCCTGACATTGACCAGCTACAGAAGCCTGGGCAAGTTCTTTCCAAGTTCATTTTCCTCATAAGTAGGCTATAGATAATATTATCTACCCCCTAAGATTGTTGAGAGGATTAAAGAAGATAAGGTTTTAAGGTCTAGTTAAGATCTGGTAGGTGTTAGGGGCTCCACAGATAGCTGCCATCACCCCTACCATCACCCTCGCCATCACTGTCATCTCTTCTCTACGCTCCTGACAACTAACAAAAGCACAAGTGACCTCCCTTCCCTTTGGTTGCCCAGCTCCAAAGCAATCCTGAGGTCAGTTTCAGGAGGACCAGGATATCATGGGGGATCTTCTATGTGATCTGAGTGTGGAGAAGATATGAACTTCAAATGCTTCTAGACTGTAAGCTCTAAGCGCAGGAAGTGGGTATTATTCACCTTCTAAATCCCTAGACCCCGCACAATGTCCAGCACACACCACACACTCAGTAAACATCTGGGAAAGGAGACTTTAGGAAGTTAAGAATACCAGCGTGTTTAAGGACAACAGCAAAGCAAGAGTACCCAAAGGGCTGTTACAGGTTTTGGTTTTTTTTAATTGGTAACTGATGTGTGTTTAAAAAAGCAAGACTTTACTGTCATGCAAAAAGGCAGAGCTTTCTTGGGCTTCCTTACACTTATAGTTTCCTTTTATTTTTATTCTTAATTCACTGGGATGGAAGGGGACCATGATCTTTCCCAAAAACCTTAATCCAATTTAGGGAAAAGTCAGCAGAGGTAACCTACACTCTGAATCTAAGGGACAAAGCTAAGGTTTCTCCTGCATATATATGACCCCACAATCCTAAATGTAAATCTACAATTTCCAAATTTCTCTAATTAGAGTCTCACCATCCCAAAACATCTAGTTGAGGAAACTACAGAGTAACCATAGCCTAGGGACCAGCAGAACGAGAACCCCCCAACCTCTCCCAGCAGCTACTTTCCACGGGGACTATTAACTGGCAATATCTGGATGGGATCTTTTTCAAAGATAAAAAAAAAATTTTTTTTAATACCTCTTCTTTAACTCTACTTACTGATCTGCTCAGATACTTGAGAGAAGTGGCTGGGACCACAGCCATTCCAAGAAGTAACTATGAAGCAGCACAGCGGAGGACAGGATCCCTAAATCAAACCAGGGCAGTGAAGCCCGGCTCAGAGGGCTCTCGGCCTGACTGTATTGGTGTTAATTCGTGTGCTGGAGGTGAGCAGTCTGCTGCACCAGTGCCGTGAAATCTGACCAACCGCTCGCCCTCACGAGAAGGTATAGAGGCAGCTCCTTGAGCACAGACCCTGTTCTTAATGACCTACTTCAGATGGAAACAGCAAAATAGCGTTTACTTGAAACTTCTGGTCATTATAGGCGAAGATGAGTTTTCTGAACAGGCCCATTCCTGGAACTTTCCACAGTTGTTCTGTTTTCAACCTGTTCTTCATCAAGTATAAATGCCAAGGCTAAAGACAAAAATGTGGAATGTAAGCTCTCTGAGGTTTAGCAGTAGCTCTTTGACATCCCAGTCTTCAGACATGGAAGAACTGACTCATTTACTCCTGTCTGCGAAAGTTGGGGGGGCCGGTAGGGGAGTCAATAAAAATGTGAACATTTAACACTTTTTTTTTGAATTTTATTTTATTTATTTTTTTATACAGCAGGTCCTTATTAGTCATCAATTTACATTTAACACTTTTATGACATACCAAAGATATGGTATTTTTAATTAAATTTATTAGCAGGTCTTTACACAACTACACACATTTGTAGCTTTAATGTATAGAATATATGAGATTAGGCCAGAATCACATCACAAGTCCTGGGGTATTTCTTTGAAGGTCCCGGACTCCCTTCCATCCCCCCTTCTCTCCTTCCATCTCATAAAACAGTAACTTTTCTATCAGCCTACTCCCAAAATTCACAATCTTTCATATCGCTGTAAATTATCTTTGTCAAAGACAGCCTAATAGTGTCCCCTTCTAGCTTAAAAACATTATTGCAGAGCTACCCACACTTTCCCAGTTCACAGCACCCTTTAGCATCCCAGCAATTCTTGCACAATACCAAGAATTGGCCCTAAACCAAAAGAAATGCCTGATAGTTCTTTTTATTTAGTAGTTTGGTCCAAACAACCTATTACGTATTTATGTTCTAATAAGTTAGGAACCATTTGAAAAGATAATACACATAAATTGAAAGGAAATGAATGTTTTATTTCACTCTTAAATAACTGTAATTCCTTACAAGGGGACGTGTATAACTGTGAGGCACTGCAGAACTTCTCTTTGAATCAGACTAGACGCTGCCTCCCTTATTTCCCATTCCACATTTATTTTCACATAGTACTTGCCTTTTACCACAGAAACCACTAAAAAAAATAGCTTCACAAAGAGATGAAGTCACTGAAAGGAGTATAGGATACTCTAGTAGCGAGACTACATCAAGCTAATCTCTCATGCAATGTTCAAGCATTACTGTGTTCCCTTGAAGAGTTAAAATATCCTGTGAGTTACCGGTGAGTTAGTTGAGGCAACCCGGAGTGCCTCAGGACACAGTTTTGGGAACCAAAGTGTTAATGGCTCCCCATGGCCTACAGGAAAAACGTCTAAAAGCATGGTATATGTCTAGACTATTGCTGGAAGAACACGCAACATATATAAGGATGTACAAGCAGAAAATATTATTTGTCTCTGGGCAGAGTAACTAAGCGGCTGGGAGACAGGGAAGGGAGAGAAAAACACTTACTTTTCATTATGGAAGCTCTTATAATTTTTCAATTTTAAGCTTTGTCCATGTGCTATGTATTCAAAGAATACTTTTAAAATCCTAAATCCTAAAAGAAGCATAAAATTTCTATGATTCAAAAATTACCAAGAATTGTCATTGTTGATTCTAAAAAACATTACCAGCAAAAGTTAGACCTGAGGGAAGAATCCCTTAACTGGGGTTTCACGTAGATGACTATCAAGGTAATCAGGAGGAAGAGTGCCTTGAATGCAGGGGTAGAATGAGGCTCAGGATACTTGAGTAAGCAATTCAGCACCAGCTAATGGCCTCAGTTTCCCTTATAAAATCAATACTGAAGGTCATAACTAAATGATTCAATGGTTTCAATATCACTGTTGAACCAATGGAAAGGAATTAGTCACAAAGTCATTAAGTAAAAGGGGATAAAAAGCTTCTATCCAGGAAAAAGCATTAGTCATCTGCATGTGTTTTGTGAAGGGGATAAAGGGTCATCATAACTACATTTCAATAGCAATGAAAAGGTACTTTGTAGTCAAAGAAACAAAGAGGCTACAAGAGAGTTCTTCTCCTCTTCATGAAGAGACAACCTAATGTCCCTTTTAGGGAAGGAAACTGTGGCAGAGGCTACTAGCTGCCTCCCAGTATTCATTCTTCCTTTCTTCCTTAGTAACACACTTTATTCAGTTAAGAGACTTTACTTTCCAGCCTCCTGTGCAGCACACGGCATAGCCATGTGACCAATTTATGACCAGAGAAGTATAAACTAAAGTGTTGCATGGGGATCTATGAGAAGGCTGACAAAAAGAAGTTGAATCCCCTGGGAGATTAGATTTTTTTTTTTGGTCCTTTCCCCTTTGTCTTCCCTGGCTTCCAGAATAGGGATGTGATGGCTGGAGTCCCAGTAGCCATTTTTGGACCATGAAGTGACCATGAGGTTAGAAATTACAGGACAGGATAGAAGGTGAAGTAGAAATATGGGAAGAACTTAGATCCTGATGAACATGAGGCCATCACATCAGCCTGGATTTGTTGCTTCCCAACATCCTCTATATGAAATGAGAGAAATAAACATCTACCTTATTAAAATTCACCAATATTCTACATTTCCAATTACATAAATCAGGGTAGTTCTAATACAGTCCTTCACTGAAATTAATTTACAGGCCACACCGCCTTGAAAACAGAGCTGTGATCAGTGTGGCAAGAGAAAAGTGTCTGCTGCTGAGAGCTATGAGGGGGTATAAATCAGAGCTTGCAAAACTTAATCCTTACTAATATAAATTAGTGATGCATCTGAGTATAAAACAATAGAGAGAACTGGGGCCTAGGACAAGCTCCAGAGTGCCAATGGCATTCAAATTTAAACTTTTTAAAAAGTGGTACAGTCCAAATAGAATATTTTTGCTGGGCTGTGAGTTTTAGGCAGATCCTGTGACTTTCTAAGACATGAAATGTTGAGAGAACACAGACAGCAGCCTATAGAAAAAGTCCAACTGAAATGAAAGGGTGGGCTAGTTCTCCCAGGAAGTAATGGAGGGGTCCACACAGTATGAAGCACAAAATTTCAGTGCTTACCTTTGGATTAATTTTTAAAACAATTACTTGACAATATCCGCTACCACCAGTATGAGCACTAGAGAAATCAAACTGCAGGGTCTTTTGAATAAAAGACACAAGGGTTAGGGACTTCTCTGGTGGCACAGTGGTTAAGAATCCACCTGCCAATGCAGGGGACATGGGTTTGATTCCCTGGTCTGGGAAGATCCCACATGCCGTGGAGCAACTAGGCCTGTGAGCCGCAACTACTGAGCCTGCGCTCTACAGCCCGTGAGCCACAACTACTGAGCCCACGTGCCACAACTACTGAAGCCTGTGCGCCTAGAGCCCATGCTCTGCAACAAGAGAAGCCTCCGCAATGAGAAGCCCCTGCACCGCAACAAAGAGTAGCCCCTGCTCTCCGCAAATAGAGAAAGGCTGAGGGCAGCAACAGAGACCTAATTACTACTGAAGCCTGTGCGCCTAGAGCCCATGCTCTGCAACAAGAGAAGCCTCCGCAATGAGAAGCCCCTGCACCGCAACAAAGAGTAGCCCCTGCTCTCCGCAAATAGAGAAAGCCTGAGGGCAGCAACAGAGACCTAACGCAGCCAAAATATTAATCAATTAAAAAAGAAAAGAAAAGCAGCTAATTTATTTTAAAAAAACAAAAGACACAAGATTTAAAGGATAAGAGGTCAGCTAACTTCTTTATTCAACCAAAGAAAATAATGAAAAATAACAATGTAGGTCAAAATATTCAATTATTTCCACATTCAAGAATGCCATGCTAATGTCATTTAATTCAGAAGAAATCAATTATCTCTAGTTGTGGAAGGGAGCCGAAGGCTTATAACCAAAACATCAGAATGCACTCAATCATTTCAGCTTTCTGGCTCATTCTCAGCTGCTCTGAGTCTAGTTGGTTAATCTGGGTTGTGGTCCAAAGCCATGACAAGCAGTGGGAAAGATTGGCCTGTGTGGAAAAACCAACTGCAGATAAGCCTCACAAAGAAAACCATGGGCTGAAAATCAGGAGCAAAAACAGCAAGGGTGGGCCCAGTGCAGGGTAACAGAGAATCCAAGCGGGAAGGAAACTCAACTCCAAGACTGTTTCCAATGGCTTTGCTTGTCAAATAATTAATGTGTCTCTTTATTACAGAAAAAGAATTTAAATACAGATAAGCAAAAATAGAAAACTAAAATCACCTCAATTTTACCACCAGGAAAGAGTTACTATTAACAATTTGGAGTACATTTTGTCAGACTCTACTAGACTCTCAGTTATATATACACATATATACACATACATATACGTATATGTACGTACATACAGATATACACACATACACATACGTATGTGTACACATATAGATACACATACACACACACATATGTATATATGTGTATAAATTTTCTTTATCAAAGGAAATTACAATATGCAAACAATTTTGAAATTCCTTCCAAACAATAATCCTAGGCATTTAGAGATATAAACTTGCTTGGTCAAAAATTATCAAACCACTTTTTCTCCTGGGAAAACCATATCAGAAGTTTAATATGAAATATGATCATTTTGCTGTACAGTAGAAACTAACACAATATTGTAGAGCAACTATATGGCGATAAAAATTAATTAAATAAAAAAGAAATATGATCATGAGTACATGATATAGAAGCCAGTATGTATTTGCACGAGCAAAACTGGCTCTTCTGAATGAGGGAAACAGAAAAGCACTATTAAGCAAACACCACAGTGATCACTGTTACAGGCAAGATCCACTAATGGATGATAAAATTAGTAGGCAAAACTTTAAGGAAAAACAAGTATTAGTATAGTCTCCAAGTATCACTCCCAAAATATTTATTAATTATACTGTAATCTCATAGCGGAGAAACCCAGCAGACACTACCTGACCAAGTAATCAAGGTTAACATCTCCAGTGTGAAGACAGCTCAGCTTCATGTGCCCCCTGGTATCAGGCCCTGAGAAAGGCCCAATACCTGTGTGGTATTCTTGCCAAAAATGCACTTCCTCAGGCTTATCACGAAGTAACATGATAAACCCAAATTGAGGTACAGTCCACAAAACAACTGACCAGCACTCTTCAAAAGTGTCCTAATTATTAAAGACAAAAAAAAGTCTGAGGAACTATCACAGATTAGACAGGATTAAGGAAACACGACAACCAAATACAACATGGGATCCTGGAAGGACAAAAAAATAGTGAAATAAAGTCTGTAGTTTGGCCAATATTAAAAAAAGAAAAACTATCTCTTATTTAAAGGCAGTGAAAAAGGAGGCCAGAAACAGAATCACAATTTCTCTCCAGTCACTAAATCACTAACCCAACAAGAGTGCCGTAAACATTCTTCACCACCAGGTAAACATAAAGGGGAGACAGATCATCTCGAGTTAAATTGGTTCCTCTCATCCTTAAATTGTAGAGCAATAAACAACCTATTATTCCAAATCAAACAGGCACATGCGCGCGCACACACACACACACACACACAGAAAATCCAGGCACACTATTGATAACTATTTACATTACCTAAAAAAATCTTGGAATTCCTCCTTTTGGGTAAAGCTCCACCAGATGCCCCTCTTACCTTCTGAAAAGAAAACAAGAGATTGTTAAAATTCAGCCTATGGAACAGATGATTGGGGGTGGGGGTAAAATCTCAGAGGTTCCTTGTTTTTATAAAAGGCCAAGAGGAAATATTTAACTTGGACTAGAGATTCCAGGATAAACAGGAACTTGACCCAGGTCCATGAAGGTAAGTGAAGGGCAATGCTATTGTTCTACCTGATTATGTTTTCACCAAATTATCAAGAAAGCACCTCTGGAAAGGGAAGTGAAACCAGGGTCAAGGTGAAGTGGACACTTCAACTTCAAATCAGCACAGGCTCCCAAGAGGCTGGAGCCCATGCCCTGACTGGAGCTACTCTGGAGAAATGGTAGCTCCAGGAGGGAGGCTCTTGTTCCCCTGCTACCCACTGGGCCCCCTGTGCTTGGTCCTAGGTGTGCACAACTAGTACTGTTGAAAGAGTTCATAAATATTAATAAAGAGTCACTGATATTCTGGTCATAATAAGCCTCAATCTAACTGCCCTACACATTTTTGGAGCCCCAGCTGATGGCTGTTTGCCATCCTAAGCTCCACGTATCCTCTACCTCTGGTGGAAGTCCCCAGCAGCAATGAAATGAACATCTACCAAGTGGTTATGCAAAAGAAGTCATTCATTACCCTTCTGATACTTGCACAAGAAATTTTACTCTCCAACAGGACTATTAAAATGTTTGTTTCAATGGCCAAAACTCTTATTTCCACACTGCGTGTTCTTCCTGTTATTAGAAAAGAGCACGTTTCTAACACACCGCAGTGTGGGTCAAACCCCAGCATCTTTTCAAGCAGCCGCATGTTACTGCAGCACCAAGGCCTTGCTGCTTCTTTAGTTTGCCCTCCTATCAGTCTTAAGGCTCCTTTCCCACATTTTATTATTTCGCATTGAAAGTGGACTCATCTTTGTGATTCTCACAATAAGTTTTTACAGCTTCTACGATAAGTTTATAGTTCACATCTCAGGAATACAAAATTATTGAACCCTTTAGCTCCAAATCATGTCTCTCCAAATACTAATGCCACATTCGTGTCACCGCTCTTAGAATCCGTCTCCTCCAAGATCTCAAAGCCTCTGTTCCTCTCCCCTCCACTTACCTGCCTCAAAAAAGGATGAGATAAAACCTGCACCAAAGGCATATTTAACCATCCACATTTACCAATCCTGGAGGTCACTTGCAATCTCTCTATGGAAGTTTACGGCATCCTTTCACTTGTTCCAACCTCAATGTCCCCTCCACTCCTGCATGACAGTGAGGGGAGAAAGGAGAAGAGGAGCTGCAGGGAGACCTGCTGGACCATGAGGCTCTCCCCAGACGAGACAGTCACACCTCAGACTCGGATTAGATCCACTTCCTTTCAGGAAAAAAACCCCCACAACTACCAGGTCTTCCTTTAAAAGACCATCATCTCTGTCCCTGCATCAGTCACCACTAGAAATCGACAGCGTGTGAGAAACTGGAACTCCTCAGTCAGCAGACGTGACTGTCAGGCTCTGTGCTGGAGCTCAGACTGCAAAGTGAGTGAAGACACGCTCCAACCCCTGAGGAGTGCACCAGCAATAGGAGGGGAACATGATGCAAGCAAAGAGCACAGAACGGATTCTGGTGAGTGTTAAGAGAGGTGAGGATCATATCATAAGGAAGAAATGATAGTTCTTCTGGGGATGGAGGGTATGGGCAGGGCTGGTGAGGTAAGAAGATCAGCAGGTCTGGCATATAGCAGCTGCTCTGTTAATATGTGTTGGTTGGTTGGATGGATGGATGATGAATGGATGGTGGATGGATGGATGGATGGATAATGGATGGGTGGGTGGAGGATGGATAGATATATGGATACGCTGACCACAAGGAATACAACAGGTAAAAAAGGAATGGGGGGGCTTCCCGGGTGGCGCAGTGGTTGAGAGTCCGCCTGCCGATGCAGGGGACACAGGTTCGTGCCCCGGTCCGGGAAGATCCCACGTGCCGTGGAGCGGCTGGGCCCGTGAGCCATGGCCACTGAGCCTGCGCGTCCGGAGCCTGTACTCCGCAACGGGAGAGGCCACAGCAGTAAGAGGCCCGCGTACTGCAAAAAAAAAAAAAAAGGAATGGGGGGTATAAGTAGGGCATCCCCCAAAAAAGAAAACAGCACGTACAAAGGCCTGAAATCATGATGTGTTCCAGAAAGGAGAAGTGGTTTGCTATGTCTAGAGCACAGAGCTGGTGGAGTAAGAGGGAGGGTTAGAAAGGTTCCAGGGGTCAGATCATGGAAGGCCTTGTAATCACATGCAAAAGGGTTTGGACTTCATCCTGCAACAAAGAGAAAGACATACGAGATTTAAGCTTCAGTGTGCCACAGACGCATAGGTATATGCATTTGAAAAGATGGCTCTGGGTGCAGCATGCAGACTGGGTGGGATTGAAGGTGGCAAGTATGAAGGAAGGAACATTAGTCAGGAAGCTACAGCACTAGCCCTTTTAAGGCATAATGAGCACTCAGACAAGAACAGGAGGGATGAAGAGGTCAGGATGGACTTCCAAGCTGTTTGGGAGGCCCAGATAACGGGACTTGGTTACCAACCTGCCATGGAATGAAAGCAGAATCCAAAGGAGGTCTAAGTCTCTAGAATTCAAGCCATCTTGAATTCTAGAGGGTGTAGTGAAGATGGTGAAAACAGAAAAGCTTTAAAGCTTTCATTGAAGGATGGGGTGACTGAAAGAGGACTCGAATTAGAGTTCTGTGTTGTGCTCTTTTTTAAGGTGGGAGAAGAAATCCAGAAGAGGGAGATGTTGGAGGTATAAGAGGGAGTGGAGTTAACGAAGGTTCCGAGGCAGGAGGAAAGGGACCACAAGGACAGAAAGAACACAGCTTCTCTCTGAGATGTGTGGAAACGTGTGAGGTGTGCTGAGATGGGAGGAAACAAAAGTGGAACCACTGTGGATGAGTTCCCAGGAGGCAAGGCAGGAGCTCAGGGAGTTCCTGTCCAGGGGTCCCTGTTTCCTCTGGAAAGTACAAGTCCGATCATTTTCTGAGAATGACAGGTAAAGTCTTGCAAAAAGCATCCAAAGTTTGGAGTGGGAGGGGGAACAGGCTAGATTTGCTGGGCAGTGAGCGGGCCCAGCAGAAGGGAGAAGGCCAGGAATTTGACATGGTCCCAAACCCCATGGCAGTGTGTGCGGGATCCCTAGCGGTGCATCCATGGAAACAGAGGATGATACTAATGATGGACTGGCTGGGGTTCTGAAGGACAGTAAGGAGGCAAGACAAGGTGAGGGTACTGGTGATAGGAGAATGTTTAAAGTCATGGATCCTGAGAAGCGGGTGAAACAGATCAAAATAGAAATAAATGAGTGAAAGAGCTAAAATGAGAGAGGGTTGTGGTCAGAGAGTGAAATATTTAACTTAAAATTTCAGAGGCAGGGCTTCCCTGGTGGCGCAGTGGTTGAGAGTCCGCCTGCCGATGCAGGGGACACGGGTTCGTGCCCTGGTCCGGGAGGATCCCACATGCCACGGAGTGGCTGGGCCCGTGAGCCATGGCCGCTGAGCCTGCACGCCCGGAGCCTGTGCTCCGCAACGGGAGAGGCCACAGCAGTGAGAGGCCCGCGTACCGCAAAAAAAAAAAAAAAAAAAAAAGATTTCAGAGGCAGAGCTAACTGCATTCTGTAATTCTGCCACTAGCTTTGCGACCCTGAGCAAGTTATTTCAAGTCTCTGGGCCTCAGCTTCATTTTGTTTCCCTCAGTTTCCTAAAACGTCATCACTTTACGCTAAGACAGATGATACAAAGCAAACTTTATCAGAATTGCTATGTCCCACCTAACGGGAGTAGTGAATGTAAATCATATAGTATTAGGCCAACGTTAGATTACTGTAAAGCTAATCATTCAGTTTATAACCTATCTGACCTGCTGGTCTTTCTTCCTCCTCTTCCTCCTACTCTCCCCACTGTCCAATTTGGGGATCTCTCCTTGTCCAGAACTTAAACAGAGAACATATTAGGTAGGCTGGGGTGAGAGATCAGATGAACTTCAAATCAGCGTTGACTATACAGAAGATCCAAGATAGTCTACAAACTATTAGGACTAAAGTGAAAACTGAACAGTATTGCTAAATATAAAATCAATATTTGAAAATTAATATCTCCAAACAACATGAGTAACTAATAAAAATACATGAAAAGATAAAAAAGCAGTAACAGTAGTTACAAAAATTATAGGGTACCTTAAAAAAATCTAACAAAAATAAAAGCTCCTTTACTGAAAATTACAAAATATTTTTGAAGGACATAAGAGAGACCTGAATCAATAGAGAGGTATGCCATGTTGAACAGTCATTCAGTTAATATTTATGAAGCACCTACTATGTGCTGGGCCCTACTGAGTGCTGAGGACACAGAGATGAACAAGACAGACTCCCTGCCCTCACGGAGCTTAGACAATGATATAGACTATAGCTCAATCTACAAATTCAATGTGATCGCTATCAAAATCTCAACAGGATTTTTTTAACTAGATGAACTGATTCCAAAATCCATATAGAAAAATAAACATCTAAATCCAGGAAATTTCTAGGGAAAAAATGAACATGGAAAAAGGGCTTGCACTCCTAGATATCAACACTTGAGGCACCAACACAGAGACAGACAAATAAGAGCAACAGAACAGAACTGAGAACCCCCAAGCAGACCCAAGTGTGAACGGCAAGTTAAAATATTTGTTTTAAATGTCACTATAAATCATCGGAAAAGGCTGCACCCCTCCAGTAATAGTGGGACAACTGGTCATCAATACAGGGAGGAAGAAGCAGATTCCCACACTTGACGCAATTATAAAAATAGATTATAGATGAATTAAAGACCTAAAATGTCAAAACATTCACAGTCTCTCTCTTTCTCTCCCTCCCTCCCTCCCTCTCTCTCTCTCTCTCTCTCTCACACACACTTCTTTAAAAAAAAGTATTAGAAGAAATATCTTTATGACCTTGAGTTGGGAAACAATTTCCTAGACAAGCTACAAAAAGCACAACTCATAAAAGGTTAATAAATCTAAATAGATGAAAATTCAAAACTTGTGTTCTACAATATAATTCATAAATGAAGTAAAAAGACAAGCCACAGACCATAAGAAAATTTTGTATATAACGCAAATTTTTGGTATCCAGAATGTAAAAAGAACTAACCAAACTTTCAAGAAAAAGATAAACCCATGGAGAAATAGGCCAAAAATATAATAGGCAAGTCAGAGAAGAGAAAAGGAGACTGGCTAATAAACAGATGAAAAGACCTTCAACCCTCACAGGAGGAAATGCCAAATATTTAGATGCCACTTTACAACCATTCGATTGGCAAAAATCAGAAGTCTGACCAAGCACTGGTGAGGGTGTGGGGAAACACTCATAATCATGGCAGACTGGAGTGTACACTGGTGCAACCACTCCAGGGAGGGATTTAGCAATATCCAGTAAAAAGGAAGGGAAGCACACTCGTGAGCCAACACTGCCACTTCCAGATACAATTCTGAAAGAAATCTTGCACATGTTCCCCCAAGAGAAATGTATAAAAATGTTCATTGGTACATAGTTTGTGGAAGAAAAAAAAAATGGAAACAATCTAAATGTTTTCATCAATGGGAGAACAGAATAATAAATGACCAGGTACTCATAAGATGGAACACCAAACAACAATTGAAATGAATTAAGTACATCCGGATGCATGGAAACATGGATAGATTCTGTTGAAGGGGAGAGCTCCAGGCAGAATTACAGGTAGCAGTACGATAATATTTACCTATATCTTTAAAACACAAAAAGTCATACTATATATTGTTCGTGAATACCCACAACTAAATAAAATATAATGACAGGCATGGGAATGAGAAACAGCAAATTCACAACAGAGGTTACTTCTGCGGACGGTGGGGACCAAAAGGGACTTGAACTTTTAGGAAAGCTCTTTCTCTCACTAAAAAAAAAAAAAAAAATCTGAAGCAAAAATATCCAAGTATTTTTTTTTTATCTCTGATTTTTTTATCCATGAGTCTTTCTGGCATTATTTTCTGTACTTTTTGACTTGATTTTTTTTTCCATCAGCAATCCATGTCTTTTTTAACAACTCCGATCAGAGGCTTAGAGGAAGAGAAACATAAAAGTGGTTAAGTTAAGGTTTGGGAAGTCTATGAATTTCTGCCAACAGTGCTAGTTTTGTTTCCTATCATCCAAGAGAATGAGAAGTTATGTGGGCATAGTAAAATCTCCATGTGATGAACCCCACTAAGACAACATTACGGGGAAGATGTCAAGGCCAGTTCTCCCAAAGTGTGCACCTCACCTCACGCATGTGTCTCTTCAGGTACATGTAGACACTCTGTCCAGTTTTTCGAAAATGTCTTTCCACATGCTCCCTTCCAAAGGCCAAAAATGTATTCATGCATACATAGAGTCCACCTTCAGAATTCTAGAAGAAAGAGACAGGTTACATTAGTCAAGTAGTCTAGACACAGAAAAAGGGAAGGGGAAGGAAGGCAAATGATGACAAACGATGAACACAAAGTCTGGCCATCGTAGTCATCTCCAGTGACCTCCGAGGGCTCACAGTCACCCAGAGGCGGCTCACAGTCACCCAGAGGCGGCTCCCGCCACAACCCTGGGTTCCCGGTGCTCCCAGACAGCTGAGCACGGTCTCACAGGCAGGCAGATACTCAGAGGCCTTGGGAAATAAACATGCCTGCCTGACTCTCCAAACTGGGGTAAGGGACAATCACGGATAGAAGAACATTGGCAACTGATCCAACGACCGTCACTTCATAAAATAATGTCATTTTTTTACTTTTATTGAGGTATAGTTGAGTTACAGTGTTGTGTTAATTTCTGCTGTACAGCAAAGTGATTCAGGGCTTCCCTGGTGGCGCAGTGGTTAAGAATCCACCTGCCAATGCAAGGGACATGGGTTCAAGCCCTGGTCCGGGAAGATCCCAGGTGCTGCAGAGCAACTAAGCCCGTGCGCCATGACTACGGAGCCTGCCCTCCAGAGCCCGCAAGCCACAGCTACTAAAGCCTGCGTGCCACAAATGTACAGCAAAGTGATTCAGGGCTTCCCTGGTGGCGCAGTGGTTAAGAATCCACCTGCCAATGCAAGGGACATGGGTTCAAGCCCTGGTCCGGGAAGATCCCAGGTGCTGCAGAGCAACTAAGCCCGTGCACCATGACTACGGAGCCTGCCCTCCACAGCCCGCAAGCCACAGCTACTAAAGCCTGCGTGCCACAACTACTGAAGGCTGTGTGCCACAACTACTGAAGCCCACGTGCCTAGAGCCCATGCTCCGCAACAAGAGAAGCCACCGCAATGAGAAGCCCGTGCACTACGAAGAGTAGCCCCCACTCCGCAACTAAAAGCCCGCGTGCAGCAACGAAGACCCAATGCAGCCAAAAATAAATAAATAAATTTATTTTTTTTAAAGTGATTCAGTTATACATATATATATTCTTTTTCATATGCTTCTCCATTATGGTTTATCATGATATTGATTATAGTTCCTTGTGCTATACAGTACAACCTTGTTGTCTATCCATCCTATATATAATAGTTTGTATCTGCTAATCCCAAATTCCCAATCCTTCCCTCCCCCAACCCCTCCCCCTTGGCAACCACAAGTCTGTTCTCTATGCAACGACCATCAGTTCAATGGTTCATCATCGTTCTTCCTCATTGGTCACTGCAAGTCTCCAGAACATACAGTCTTTCTATCCTTTTAGCAGGACAAGATGCTTCAAAGATATTGCTCCCTTCCTTTGGTGATGCATGATATTTGATGGTACCCATTAATAAATGATAACAAATCAATAAATAAATAATAACATAATAAGTAAATAATAAAAGATGGAGTCCTCACATTATTACATGCCTGATATGTCCCAGGTGCTTTGCACATATTATTTCTAATCCCAACAATACTGCAAGCTGCTAGTATTACTTCTATTTTATAGTTTAAAAAAAAACTAAGGGGGCTTCCATGGTGGCACAGTCCCTGAGAGTCCGCCTGCCAATGCAGGGGACATGGGTTCGTACCCCGGTCCGGGAAGATCCCACATGCCACAGAGCGGCTGGGCCCGGGAGCAATGGCCCCTGAGCCTGCACGTCCGGAGCCTGTGCTCCGCAACGGGAGAGGCCACGACAGTGAGAGGCCCGCATACCGCAAAAAAGAAAAGAAAAAAAAAAAACACAACTAAGGATAAGTTGCTTGCCCAAGTTCACACAGCTTGGAAGTGTCAGAGTTCAACTTGAATCTATTTCTCTTTTATCCCTCTCTGCCATACTTCAAATATTATTTAGTTATAGACATACTGCTACAATGAACAGGCAAGGATATTGTTCACATTTAAAATACTTGATTTTCAGGACTTCCCTGGCGGTCCAGTGGTTAAGACTTCGTGTTTACACCGCAGGGGGCCTGGGTTCCATCCCCAGTCTCCCTGGTCGGGGAACTAAGATCCCACAAGCCCCAAGACATGGCCTAAATAAATAAATAAGATACTTTTCTATCCCAATTTCCTCTCTCCTTTTCTCTCACTTTGCTTAATGTGCTTCTCCATAAACTTAGCCTATACAATTAGCCACCCTTTCCTCAATGGAAATGGATTTTTATTATGATCCTATTAGTCTCACCCCTCCAAATAATTCTTTAAAAAACAAAAATTTTAAATACCTGTTAGAATTTGCCAACAAACACCTACCAAAATTCCTTACAAAGAATTTTAGTAGAGCACAAATTACAATATCAAAAACAGACACTGATGCTCATTACAAATATATGAAAAATAATTTTTAAAGTTCCAATAACTCAAGATTGTTTATTTTTTAAAATTTCAAATAAAAATTTCCAACATCGTATCTATGGTTTATAAGCCAGACATAAAGGAGCCTTGTCACAACAAGAACATTATAACAGGGGCTTCCCTGGTGGCGCAGTGGTTAAGAATCCTCCTGCCGATGCAGGGGACATGGGTTTGAGCCCTAGTCTAGGAAGATCCCACATGCCGCGGAGCAGCTGGGCCCGTGAGCCACAACTACTGAAGCCCACGCACCTAGAGCCCGTGCTCTGCAACAAGAGGAGCCACCGCAATGAGAAGCCCACGCACCGCAACGAAGAGTAGCTCCCGCTCGCCGCAACTAGAGAAAGCCCGCACACAGCAACAAAGACCCAACACAGCCAAAAAAAATGACATCACTAGAATAAAATTAGAAAAGTTCTTCAACTAGGGGCAACACATTACATTCACCTGATCAACAGATTAGATAAATATTTTGAAAAGATTTTTTAAATGAACATATTCTTTTGCATAGTCATAATCCTTAAGAAAAAAAATATTGCATCATTATAATGGTCAGCTATTCATTAAGCCCATTAAATTGAGCATCCCATAGTGTGATTTAAATAAAAAAAGAACAACACTTCCATTCTCTTCCAACAAAATGTAATTCGATCAAAAAGAACTCAAACCAGAAGATATAATAGGGGAAATATGAGATTTGTAAGCAGAAGTCCTAAACTGCCACTACTTAGCTCTGTTGCCTAAACAGCTTGTCAGATAGTCTCTGGGCTTCAGTATTTTCCTCAATAAACATGGCTTTAGGGCTTCCCTGGTGGCACAGTGGTTGGGAGTCCGCCTGCCGATGCAGGGGACACGGGTTCATGCCCCGGTCCGGGAGGATCCCACGTGCCGCGGAGCGGCTGGACCCGTGAGCCGTGACCCCTGAGCCTGTGCTCGGCAGCGGGAGAGGCCACGGCAGGGAGAGGCCCGCATACTGAAAAAAATAAAATAAAATAAAATAAACATGGCTTTAGCAATAATTCCCAAGGTTTCGTGAAGTTCAAAGGTGATGAAACACCCTCCATGCTATAAATTATTACATAAACATCGATAATTATTTATTACGAGCTAAAAGGTCTGTGTGCTACGTGTATCTCCTATTACCACAATTATTTTATAATTGGGGGGAGAAGCAGAAGGAAGAAAAAAGTGAGCCTGACAGCCACACAGGCTGGCGATAACAAATATTAATCTGTCAGAAAATGTAGTAGGCAACTAGTGGGAGAAGCAAGAAATTAAAAAGCAGAAGAAGAAAAATGTTCAAGCATAGCATTTTTCTGAAGAAAAATATAGAATAGCTATATGATGCGAGAGTATATAATCTCTAAAATAATCATACAATCTTTGCTAATTTCATTGCCAAGAATTTTTTACTTATTAGGGAATTTGATAAAAGTTTAATATGCCAAACATTCAGTCTCAAATCTCTGGAGTCACTTGATATTGTCACAAAGTCCATAATCAAAGAAAAAAATGCTTTGGCACTCATAGATGACCCCACATCGCGAAGGATTCTATTACAAACATCCAAGGACATCTTCCATCCCACATATGGGCTGGCCTCGGAAACAGCATATGCCCCTCTCTAGCGGCTCTGAGATGGAAGCACTGCCCAAGGGACTTCCCAGAAGTTCTAAAAATTCAAGACACACTGAGACAGAAAAACCCTTTAAAAGCTACCCCATATAGAACAAAACACCCCAGTCTAATGAGCTACACTTTCTTCCCTCTTGCCTCATTATTGTCTAAATATTGGTCCTATAAGACTCTTTCACATACAAAATCAATACTCCATGCCATGTGCTTTGAGTGGCTTCTCTCACTAGTGATGACAAGTCTGTGCTGACACATCTCAACCAGATTCCTTTGTGACCAAAGCACAGAGACTGGTTTATAGCCTGGGATCAGAGCTAAGCTAATTGACTCTTAAGAGTTTTCAAATCCTCACCCTCATCCTCTCATAGACCACCCACACCCACACTAAGATCACTGCCCCAGAAAGCACTATAAAGCACTTGCCTTCATGTGGCCAATAGTGCAGCCAAGAAATCGGGAAGGACCTTCTTGTATAAGTACTGCTAAAACTGCAGAAACCAAGGATCACATCTTGGTTTTTGTAATAATGCTAGCAGAGTACACACAAGAAAAGTAACTGCACTAGATGGTAAAGATGGGGATGGACCACCTCTTTCTTAATATCCAGTGTCTTTTGTCTTAAGATTTGGTGTGATATGTCTTTAGAAAAAAATAAAAATTTTAAATGTTTTAAAAAAAGGAACCAGGCAGGTTAGAGAACCGTACAAATTGACAGTGAAATGTAGCTCAAAGAATAAGAAGGCAGAATACAAACTAATGCATTTTTCAAGTAATAGTGGTAGAGTGTTTACTAAAATAGATTACAATAAAATTCATATATATTGCGCTAATTTTTTAACAAATGGTAGCATAAGAATGGAGATTCCAAAAATATATTCATTCTATGATAATTGCTTAATATACGTCAAACCACAAGATACACAAAAATAAGCGGGGGGTAGAAATCACTAATAAAAGTTACTGGGAGAGTTACACAGCAGTATAGAAGAAAATTAATCTAGATACACATCTTACACCAAACACTATAACAAGGTCCAGATAGATCCAGGAGAAAAGCATATAAAAAACTAGAAAAAAGAGCAGAATAGCCTATTTATCCTACTTGCGAAGGGGAAAATAATTTCTGGCCAAGAAAATATATAATATCAAAAGAGATGGAGTAGTTGAGTATAAAAATGTAAACACTAAAGAACAAGTTTTGCATTACAAAATATAAGGAAAAAACAGAAAAGCAACAATAACAGAATGGGATAAGATGTAAAGTATAATGAAGAAAAGATTATATCCAAACCATGTAAAAAGTGATAAAATTATTGATACAAGATGTCAACATTCAGGTTCAACTTGGTAAGAGCTCGCTGTTGTTTTTTTAAAGATCGTTTAGCTTTAACTATAAGAAAATACTAAAATCAAATCATCATCACTACCTCCTGAAGTAAGCAATTAAAACAATCTCGAGGCAATTATTCACCTACTAAACTAGCAAAAAGTATTAATATTACACAGCCTGAAGCCGCGGAAAAACCTGTATATTTACTCCCACAATATAAACCGGTTCCACCCTTCTAGAGAGCAATAAAACTGTGACCTTTGACACAGTATTTCTCCTTTGAGTATGACCGCAGGAACCCAACAGTAAGAGAGAGGGAAAAAAACTAATTTGTACAAAAATATTCACAGATGAACTATTTATAATAGGAAAAATTAGCAATGGCCCCAAATAGAGGAACTAAGAACTTGAGACATATAAACACAACAAATACTGTAACATTATTTTAATTGACAAATGTATGAATTCTGTGTAATTGCATACAGAAAATATGTATAGAATTGTGTATAATGTACATACAAAAAATAATGTTCATGGAAAAAGAACACATACTGATGACAAGGAAGAAAAGGGAGAGGGGAAGGGAGGCTGTACGCTGACAAAAACCTGAAATGAAACCGGGGCCACCACATTCAGAAGCTGAGCCATGCATGCATTTGCTCCTTGAGGGCAGGAAAATTGTATCACATTCATTACTGAATTGCAAAAACAGTACCTGAACAGTGCAGAGCAGGACGGGACAAACATGGAACTGCAAGTTTTGTGTAGTTATTTGTCATTTAGTTACACAGTTTAGCCTCTCTCTCTCAAACCAGTCCTCAGTGCCCTCCCGATCTGGATTTAAAATACACTGTGCAGCACAGGCTCGATTTAAACTCTTTGGCATAACTAAACAATGGGAATCATCAAAAGAAAACCGATGGCCAGGCATAGAAAAACAGACTGAGGCACCAGCAGGAATACTCACTTTTCAGGTTTGTTTGGCTAAAGTCATGCTCTTAGCAACATGGACACCAGAAATGCACTGTCCCAGCTCTCCTGCCTTCCATAACCAAGCCAGCCTCACATGGTTCTTCAAGACAGCAATGCTGTCTCCACAACCCCTTCCCACCATGGACCCTATCTGGCTCCTACTTCCAGAGGCCACCCAGGCCAGAATGACCAGTGTGTGCTTCTCTGCATGGTCTTAGCTAAAGAAGATTCTAATTATCATTTACATGATGCACTGAACAGAAACGTGACCAAGATGCAAGACTTGATTTCGAAACCTGAAATTACAAGGAAGTCAAGAAATACCACTCAGGGCTTCTCCAAGGCTCCATAACAATTCCCTCTGTCAACTTCTCCCACCCCACGATCAATCCGTAAAAGAGAAGAGCAGCATTAGAAGCCCATGCATTGTTTAAATCCAGTCTTCAATGCATTTCAATACAGATACAAGAGATACAGAGCCATTCACTTATTACTTTATGTTGGATGACCCTGCATACTACTCAGAAGTAACATCAAGGACAAAATCACCTTGTTTTACACTGCTTGCCACTTAAAAGAATATTAAAACACTGGCGAATATAAAGGTCAAGGTTACAACATGTTTCAGAGGAGCAAGTGAACAGTCATTTTAAATAAAAATACACCACACTGTCAATCAGTAGGTGTTTGAAGAACTTTGTTTACGACAGCGTGTTCTTGGAGACCAGCCTCCACTGGAAAACAGGAAGGGAGAGGGAGCCTGTGTGAGCCGCGCACTCAGGAAACAGTGTCCCGCGCAACCCTTGTTTGTATAACATCAGAACAGTGTGGAAAACAAGTGGTCATTGCCTCAAAGAGAAACATGATGTAGGTAGATGGAGTCACAACAAATCCATGACACACACACCCACGCACGAGGGAGACAACAAAAGGGACAAGAACGCAATATTTCCTAGAACACTGATTATTAAATAAATAAATAAATAAATACAAGGAGAGAAAAGAAATGAACTAAAATAACTGCTTATAATAGTGAAAAGAACTAACCCCCATGCTCAAGAACAGATTTGCTTAGTAATTTACGGTACATCCATGAAACGTAACACTTCTTCAGCCATTTAAAATTGACTTGGGATGAGCATTTACTAATAGGAAAAACTGTACATAGTATTTCTGAGTGAAAAAAGCAAGTAACAAAAGAGTGTGTACGATGTAATATACACATACACGCTCCACAGCACAGGATGTCGTAACAGCATCGGGGAAATAAGGTGTGATTTTTTTTTTTTCTTCACATAGTCTTTTGGCATTTTCTAATTTTTCTTTAGGAACATGGATTCACTTTTTATTAATAAAAACAATAATATTTTTCTTAACTGAAAGTATTTAGAATCCAAAAATATATGTGGAATAGAACAGGCAGTCATTCAAATGTTTCCTTTTCTTAAACCAAGCTTTCCTTAGGCTTTCACAACTTCACAGCTTTAAGGGTCTGGATATTCTCGCTGCTCCAAGTAAAAGTGTGGTTTGAAATAACTAAGAGATTATCTCGAAATGAGTAGCTAAGGAAACGTGGGAACACACAAGTAAAAGAGAGGTGATTAGGAAGGCAGACAAGAATGTGATTACAACTGAGAAAAATGAAGCTAATCAAGGACACTGTACCCCAGTCGGATGCCATCCAAGTTTACAGGCGGGGATGGTCTGTGCGGAGTCTGGAAAAGAAGCGATGAGAGAGAATGAGGCTGTGATGTCTTCTCCGGGGTCAAGAGAAGGGGGGCAGGGGGATGTGGGGCAGGAAGTTTATTCAGCTGAGAGAGAGACAAGCAAGCTTGGTGTCCTGATAACATTTACATCCTAGCAAGGAGAGACAGAAAATAAACAGAAAGAGACATAAAAGATAATTTCCGGCAGAGATAAGAGTGATAGAGGAGCCTGAGGGTGGAGACCAGGGAGTTGGGGTCTTGATACAGTGTGACAGGGGTGGAGCATGGGGGGCTCTCCGGGAGGGCTAGATCTCAGGATGAGGGACCAGGCAAGCAAAGTGGAAAGAGAACCCTCTCTAGATGAAAAAGCATGTACAAAAGCCACAACTCCAGGAAAAGCCTGGCTATGTCCTCAAAAGACAGAAAGAAACTCAGGGTGCTGGAGTAGAGGGAGAGGGAGGAGAGGTCTGCAGAGGCAGGAGAAGTGCAGGATGCAAAACCACTGGAGGGTTCCCAGATGAGAAGCGCCACAATCTGATCTACATTTTTAAAGATCACTCTGGGACTTCCCTTGTGGCGCAGCGGTTAAGAATCCACCTGCCAATGCAGGGGACACGGGTTAGAGCCCTGGTCCGGGAAGATCCCACATACCATGGAGCAACTAAGCCCATGCGCCACAACTACTGAGCCTGCGCTTAGAGCCCACGAGCCACAACTACTGAAGTCTGTGTGCCTAGAGTCCGTGCTCCGCAACAAGAGAAGCCACCGCAATGAGAAGCCCGCGCACCACAACGAAGAGTAGCCCCCGCTTGCCCCAACTAGAGAAAAGCCTGCGTGCAGTAACGAAGACCCGATGCAGACATAAATAAATAAATAAATTTATTTATTAAAAAAAAAAAAAAATCACTCTGGCAACAGGAAGAGAATTATGGGGAGAGGATCCAGAGAATACATGATTCCAAGGCTACTGTAAAGTCTAGACCCACGCTGTCCAATACAGTAGCCACTAGGCATATGTGAATGTTTCCATCTAAATTAATTTAAATTAGGTTAAATAAAAAATTCAGTTTCTTCATCGCACTGGCCACATTTCAAGAGCTCAGTACACAGTCACATGTGGCTAGGGTTACCATACTGAGCAGTGCAGATATGGAACAATTCCATCATCCCAGAAAGTCCTTTAGACAGCCCTGTCTAAACAAAGCAAGACGGCACCTTAGCCTCTGGGGGTGGCAGAGGAGGGAGCGGGGGCTGGGTTGCTCACGGCAGAGATGGGGAGACTGGGGTAGAGTCAGTCTATAATTTTAGGGTACAGCCCATAAGCATAGAAGACAGAATAGCTGTAGAAGTGTGTGGGAAACGGCAGAATTGAGGTCAACCCCTAACTGCTTTGATTCATTACTTCATAAGACTGACCACCTCTCTCCGCTTGACTCTTCCTTTCATCAAGCAAGCATCTGCCTATTAATCCAGCCTCTCGGATACTTCCATATCTGAACGGTACATATGAATATTCCAATGACTGGAGCACAGATTCTCCAGTACAATCTGGCTTCTAGAGAAAAACCAACAGACCACAGTTTTAAAATACAAAAATTAAGTACACGCAGATGGGAAGCAAATGCACAGTCAGAAAGTAAAACGGGGACGTCCCTGGTGGTCCAGTGGTTGGGACTCCATGCTCCTGATGCAGGGGGCCCGGGTTCGATCCCTGGTTGGGGAACTAGATCCCACATGCATGCCACAACTAAGAGTCCGCAGGCCACAACTGAGAAGTCCGCATGCCGCAACTAAAGATCCCACATGCACAACGAAGATCCCACGTGCTGCAGCTGGGACCCAGCACAGCCAAAATAAATAAATAAGTAATAAAAATAAATAAATTAAATTTAAAAAAAAGAAGAAAGTAAAACAAAGTTCCAGATCAAGTGCAGCAAGCACACAGCCCACAGAAAGGGGAAATGTGATAGAGAAAAGCGCTATCAAAAAATCCCACAGGCCGCAGAGCAACTAAGCCTGTGCACCACAACTACTGAGCCTGCATGCCACAACTACTGAAGCCCACGTGCCCAGAGCCCGTGCTCTGCAACAAGAGAAGCCACCACAATGAGAAGCCCATGCACCGCAACAGAGTGGCCCCCACTCGCCGCAACTAGAGAAAGCTTGCACACAGCAATGAAGACCCAAAGCAAAAATAAAATAAATAAAATACAGAATACAACATTTGCAAAATCCAAAACCTTGGTTTCAACAGCAAATCCACAGAAATAAATTTGTCCAAATCAGCTAAGTAGAAAAAAACAAACGCATATAATCCCAAGAGACTGTAGCCCTCTGCTAATGTTGATAAATCATGCTTGTGGCCATGAAGTGTTAAGAAAAAATAGACATGTTAATGCAGTCATGATTCTTCTAGTTTGCTCCAACTTTGACGTTCTCTCTGCAGAGAACTCCTACACCTTACAGCTGCACAGCCTGGTCCCACACGGCTAAAGGCACAGTCCGAGCAGCAAGGTTTTGACACACTATAAATTTACTGTTCCACTGAGGCATCATTTATTAACTTTTTTCCTAAGTATGAAACTAAATCCTTGCTCTGGGTATCTATCTGGAGCAATGAGGATGCTGTCACCTGAACAGCTGGGAAGGGTTTGGGTAGGACATGAGGAAGAGCAGCTACTACGATGCTCAGAGGACAAATGGGCAAAATAAAAATGGTCCGAGAATGAAGACACTGAGGTGAGCATCTTCAGCAGCACTGAACTGAAGCTATAATCCATCTAAGTAATTCCCAGCTTACAGCTAAAAAAAAATGTGAAACCACCTTGTCAAAGGTAAAAACCTCTATAGTCTTTTCTTATTATTTTTAAGAATAGATGGCTCGGGCTCCCCTGGTGGCACAGTGGTTGAGAGTCCGCCTGCCGATGCAGGGTGAAAAAAAAAAAAAAAAAAAAAAAAGAATAGATGGCTTTCTTCAGGATGCATTTCCCCTGATAAACTACATTAAACATGAAGATTAGGTTTCCAGGCTAACCCATAAAAAGTCCATCAGTATGAGCTGAAGCTGAGTATGAATAACACCCCTGAACAGAGCTCCCCCCAAAGGAGGCTAGCAAACACTCAACGCCCAAGGCTTTTGCTACCAGACAGAGCCTCACAAAGAATTACCAAGTACAGGACGTCCCTCTATGGCAACCCCAAGACCCTATAAATTCCATTTCACCTTCTTCTCGGAGGGATCCCCCCACTACCTCCCACTAAAGAGAAGGATAGCAATAAGTAGTATTCCACGGGCAGCCATGAGTACCACAAACCCTGCAAGGTAGGTAGTACAGAAGGGAAAACCAAGGCTTAGAGAAAGTCAGTGAAATTAAGGCACTTGCTGAAGTCCTGTTTCTGTGAAGTAGTAAGAAGGGGGGCGGACCGGGACCCAGGCCAGTCTGGCCCCCAAGTGCTACCGGGTTCAACTGAGAGGCAGATGTCGTTTTGGTGGCAGGAGCTAAGTGGGCGGCTGGCAGTAAGCACAGGCCATTGTAGGGGCGTGGGGAAAAGAGCAGTTTCTTCCTTTATTTCAAGGCTGTATCATTCCAAGAAAGCAGAAGGGAGCCACCCCACTGCAGTGAGTAGCCTGGGCCGGGTGCTCTGCCAGGCTTTCCTGCAAGGGAGGGGAGAAGCTGGAGCAGGCCCTGACAGCTCCACTCCCCAAACTCAGAAGGACAGCCGGAGGGGACTTCCCTGGTGGTCCAGTGGTTAAGACTTCACCTTCCAAGGCAGGGGCTGCGGGTTCGATCCTGGGTCTAGGAGCTAAGATCCCACATGCCTCGCGGCCAAGAAACCACAACATGAAACAGAAGCAGTATTGTAACAAATTCAATAAAAGACTTTAAACATGGTCCACATCAAAAAAAAATCTTAAGAAAAAAGGACAGGACACCTGAGTCCTTGGAGTTAGCCTTTCCAGGCTGACAGCTCCCTGACAACAGCAGCGGCAAGACCCACCGGGTGGGGCTCCGAGATGCTAGGGAAGCAGCTGTAGGGTTTGACTGCCTCCACGGTGCACGCACCCTCATCAACTTCAGCCATTAAACTGGATCCATCAGTGGTCCCGCTCTGCTGGTTGGGGTTCTGGAGAGAGAGCCCACACCAACTGAGGCTGCTTCCAAGGCCTCAGGCTGGAAATACTGCCCCGGGCTCCCGTCTGAGTTTCTCTGGAACTTGGGCCAATCGGTGGGAGGGCCAGAGGCCTGTGCCAGTCGCTGCTTCCTCAACAACCTGGGGGGCAAAGATCCCAGGAGCAAAGAGGTGGGGCCCTGAGGTCCATCAAAAGGAAGGGTTACTCACAAATCCAGGGTCTCTAACCTAGGGGCTGCCAAACTCTGCAATCCGAACCCTGACGTCTGAGCTCCAAGCCAGTCAGTCCCCCCAGTTTTCCCTGTGGGCGCCTCACCTTCCTCATCGATGACCTTGATACACTCCACCTCCCAGGGTACCGGCTGTGAAGTCATCTTTAACTCCTCCCATTTCTCACCCACTGCATATTCAGTCACTAAGTTGAGCCATATCTTTCATCAAAATCTCTACCGAGTTTAGTCCCAACACCTCACCATCTCTATCCCCACTGCCATCACCCTCAGGAAAGCGCCCCCCTCCGATATTACAAGAGACTCCTAGTTGAATTCCGATTCAAGGTCTCCCTACCTCCCAACCTATTCCTCATTCCACTTCCAGAACAGCCACACCAAATAACCACGGCCTCGTGCTGTTCCCTTGCTCTTAACTGGCCTGCTCATCCGGCCTAAACTTATCAAGACAATCTCCTTCACAACCCACAGAAGTCCCAGCCTTGCTTTCCAGTCTCCCCAGTAATCCTCTCTTCCATAAGCCAGTGAAGGCTCTCATTTACATGCCGAGCTTGGTGCCACCCCCACACCTTTGTCTGCCCTCCTCCCAAATGCCACCTTTTCAGATCCCATCCAGTTGTCCAGGCCGATAACTCTTCCAGACTTTCCTGATTACTCCTGTGCCTGAAATCTCCATTCACACGTTACAAGTGCCACACGGTTCAAAACTTAAATATCCTATAAGTGCTTCAGGGTCTAACCTGATGACATATCAGGGCTTACGTCCCATCTCTGTCACATACTGAGATGTCTGTACACGTCTTTGAACAAGTTACCTAACTTCCCTGACTCTCAGTTTCCTCTCTGTAAAACAGGGCAAAAATAGTGATTATCACTTATAACAGGTTACAATTGTAATTAAATGAGATGTTATATATAGAAGTACCTAGGACAGTACTTGACTCTTTATAGACACTCGAAATCAGTGCTCACACTCCACTATGATAGAAAGATCCAGATCATACTCTCCTTTCCTGTGGTCCTCTGTTTCTCTCCTAATACTAACACGTCCCCAGTAGCACCTAGCACAGTCCTGGGGGCATAAGAGGCACTAAATAAGTATTAGTACTTGCTAATTAACACAAAACAAAATGTTTTATTATTTATCTTATTACAGGAAGCACATGCTATTCAGCAACATCTCTAGTCTGGAGTCACGTTCAGATTCATTAAATTCTTATTATTGCCTTGTCCTGCTGTTCCAGCTCTAAAAATAGGTGCTCTCGTTCACATCTGCCCTGCACATGGGGACAACGGGTGTCCTGGGCTGATCATGAGCAGCAGCACAGAGGCCTGGGCGACACCCACAGACACCAGCTCTCTTGTCACCTCCCCGAGGGGCACCATGTGTGATCACTTCTACCAAGATCCTGGGGCATCTAGAATCATAATACACAAAATACTCAGCAAGTACCCAAGACACATTTCTCTAGCTTTTCAAGGGTCCAGCTTACGACTTTCCAGACAATATGATAAAGTAAAAATACAGCATTGGTTATTTTTTGTTTGTTTGTTTGTTTTTTGCAGTAGGTGGGCCTCTCACTGTTGTGGCCTCTCCCGTTGTGGAGCACAGGCTCCGGACGCGCAGGCTCAGTGGCCCTGGCTCATGGGCCCAGCCGCTCCGCAGCATGTGGGATCTTCCCGGACCGGGGCACAAACCCGTGTCCCCTGCATCGGCAGGCGGACTCTCAACCACTGCGCCAAGAGGGAAGCCTGGCATTGGCTATTTTTAATAACCTTTTTTATTCCAAAATGCATGCTCATGATTTTTTTTAAAACAGAAAAGATAAAGCCTTACTAGCACAGGTTCCCAAACGGCACAGTTTTCAATCCTTAATTCTCTAAGACCTCAGCTATTCTGTGTCTTCAACAATCGGTATCCCAACCACGACAGAGATGGACAAAGTGCTTTGAAAGCACAGGAAAATAATTCTCTAACGCAGCTTGGCGGGTGTGGGGAAGCCCCCAGGAGAACACCTGAGCTGGTTTTTAAGGATCGGTGGGGTTTTCAGGGGGTGAGGGGTTGGGAGAGGGCATTCCATTCCAAGCACAGGCCAACGTATGGAGGGATGAAAGCATGGGGCATCTGAAGAACACAAAGGTGCTAAGGGACAACACTGGCAAGGAAAGTTGGATCAACGTGGTAAATTGACTTGTTTGCTCTGTTAGAAAAGTCTGAACAGTGCCACTGAAAATTCCTAGGCAGGGAAGACATGGTAAGACCCATGTTCTAGAGAAACAACTGGGAGTGCAATGTGACAGATAAAAGGGAGGCAAGGTGGTCAGTTAAGAGGCTTCCGCAAGAGTCCATCCAGGCAAGAGGTGATGAGGGCCTGAGCCGTGGCAGTGGAGAAGGAGAGAGGAGGTCAAGCCGGAACCCAGTCACTAATGGAAAAATGACATAAAAGAGACAGGGATACACCTATGTCCACAGCAGTATGATTCAAATAGCCAAACGGTGGAAGCCACCCAAGTGTCCACTGATAGCTGAATGGATAAACGGAATGTGGCGTATACATACAATGGACTATTATTCAGCTTTAAAAGGGAAGGTAATTCTGACACATGCTACAACATGGATGAACCGTGAAAACAAGGTAAGTGAAATAAGCCAGTCACAAAAGGATAAATTCTGTATGATCTCACTTACATAAGGAACCTAGAGCAGTCAAATTCATAGAGACAGAAAGTAGGATGGTGGTTGCCAGGGGCTGGGAAGAAGGAGGAATGGGGAATTATAGTTGAATTGGGAAAGAGTTTCAGTTGTGCAAGATGAAGAGTTCCAGAGATGGATAGTGGTGACGGTTGCACACAACAATGGGAATGTACTTAATACCACTGACGTGTATACTTAAAATGGTTAAGATGGTAAATTTTCTGTTGTATTTTACACAGCTGTTTAAAAAGAGAGAGAGGGAGAGGGAGGTAGAGTGGATGGCATTGTACATCTCCCAGCCTGGGGCACTAAATGAATGGCAGCACCTTGAACTGAGCTCCAGTCCACAGGAAGAATGTAGTGGAGAGAAAAGAGAATTCAGAGACGCACAGATGTCCAGGTTCAACGTGAGCTGAGAATACAAACTCTCCAAAGGCTCCCTGACAGGATCAGCATCATCTCTTACAATCCCAGACTCTAAAAATGACAGAACTTTAATGGGTAATTAACTACTGCCAAAAAGAGCCAGCAAGTGACTTCTTGATTATTAGATTAGAAAAGCAGGACTCTAGGGTACATAGGGCAGATTACACACATATGTCAATTTCACCCCTTTCTGAAACCCAAATAAAAGAACACTTAAGTGATTTTTTTAAAACATAAACCACAAACCTGGAAACTGTGCTGTAGATGGGGTAAGCACTAAAAAGACTAAGATGAGCTGATAAAGCCGAATCCTAGCCCTGCAGGAGGAAAAGCCAAGATTCTATCTGATTTACACCCCAGAATTTCCAAAAGACTCCAGAAGACTCCAGGTTACTCTGAAATTGGGGTAAAAAGGAGCTAAAATAAGGAGGAAAGGTTGAAAATCTATGTAGGTACCACTCAGCGCCCCAAATCCCTCCTGCACACCAGCAAACTACTGATTTATTCTCTAAAGCAGGTATAAACAAAGGATTCAGGTCTGCGGGACAGTGGGCTCAGTTAAGAACAGGGGTACCATAACACATGGAGAATTAGACACGTATGTGTAATGTACATGTATCAGTACAGAACGGGTTAGAAAATACAAACTATTCTAGGTATTTCAGGCAGGAAGGGATTTACTACAGGAAATTAGAGGCTTACAGAATCATGGGAAGAGCTATGAGAGCCAAGGTCAGAGAAACTACCACTCAAGTTCAAGAAATCAGGATGTACAAGCATCACAAGCAACTGAACAGAGGATCCCAGCTCCCCCAAGACTGATGTGTCTTTGAGTCCCAGAAGGACATTCAGAAACTGACTGGAAAATCTCACATCTGCATTGTGAATTATGCAATAGCAATAGTGGCTTCTCCTTCTCTTTCGCCTTCCAAGTCTCTCTGGCAGAACCAAAATCAGAATCCTGCCATCAAAGGATTCTGGGAAATGCAGTGTCCATGTTCCCAGCTCCTGCAACACGGGAGAAGGCTTAGCAAAACAGGGATAGGGTTGAGAACCAAGAGACAATATCCAGCTGGTATTCTATACCCATATGCTGAGACCACCCTTATCCTCTTTTGCTCAGCTCCCCTGAGTCCTGGCAGACAGGTCTTCAGTTTCCAGGCAATAGATGACAGAAGTCTCCTAACCCGTGGTCAAAGGAAAAAATTCAGGATGCTAAAATGTAAGGTTCCCCAAAGAAACAGCCCAGCCAGATGATCCTACGGTAAAGCTGATATTCAAAAGAATAAAGAATTCTCATCTCTAAAAGAGCCAATAATTTGAGCCCAAGTAGTTGCAATTGTTTTCAAAAGGAGTCAAATTCTCTAAATTTTAATTTGCTTTAAGAAGAATGTATGTGTGGAATATGACATTATGGTTGAGCTAAGATTAACAATAAATTATTCAATCACCACAATGTGAAAATGTGAACCCACAGAAACCTCAGTGCAGGTGGGGTATGTCACTGGAGTAACCAGTTGTACTTGCCTAAACTCTAGAACTTTGGTTTTCAAAGTATGGCCTGGGAACCCTGTGATGCCCCAAGACCCTTCAAGTGATCTGGGAGGTCAAAACTATTTTCATAATGAACTCATTTGCCTTTATCACTCACATGCTCTCATGGGCATTTTTCTGAGTCTATGTGACATCCGATGACATCATCACTTTAATAAGCTAATGGAATGGAAGTTGTTTTTTCTGTCTTAATTTCTAATATGGTAAATGTCAATAGATAGAAACCACATAAAAGCTCTTTGGGGTCCTCAAAAATATTTGAGTATAAAGGAGCCAAAAAGCTTGAGAATTGTTGCTGTAAAACAACTTTTTAGTTAGTTGATTTTGGAAGGGAACTTTTGATATGTGAAACCAATTAGACTTAGTTTAAGTTTATATCTTCCAAGAGAAAAAAAAACAATCTGTAAGTTCCTAAATTTTGCTTTACTATCTTATATCTACTTATCCATCAGGAGGAGGATTTTTCCACATAGACCCAAATTAAATTATTTTTTTCCCCTGGGAAACAACTAAACACCATGATAGCAAGTCTCATTGCCCAGAAGGCAGCATACACAGCACAATAGTAAAGAGTAGTCCCTACAGGGACTCAGATACTTGTACACCACTGATCACAGCAGCTTTATTCATGAGAGCCAAAAGGCAGAAACAGCCCAAATGTCCATTGACAGATGAATGGATAAAGAAAATGTGGCCTATACAAAATATAGACTATAATTTGGCCTAAAAAAGGAAGGAAATTCTGATACATACTGCAACATGGATGAAGCTCTTGAAGATATACTAAGTGAAATAAACCAGACACAAAAGGACAAATACTCTATGATCCCACTTATATGAGGTACCTAGAACAGGCAAATTCATAGAGACAGAAAACAGAACAGTGGTTACCATAGGCTGGAAGTAGGGAGGAAGGGAAGTTATTGCATCATGGGTATAGAATTTCAGTTTGGGATGATAGAAAAGTTCTGGAGATGGATGGTGGTGATGGTTACACACGATGTGAATGTATTTATGGCACTGAACTGTACAATTAACATGGTTAAATTGGTATAAATAAAGAAGAAAAAAGCAGAGATTCTAGAGCCAGATAACCTGGATTCAAATCTCAGCTCTACCACTTATAGTTTGTGTGAATTTTGTGCTTTGGTTTCCTCATCTGCAAAATGATAATAATATACAGCATAGGGTTGTTGTGAGGATTACATGAGTTAATATATGAATAAATATATGCTTAGAATGCTGCCTGGCAACTAGCAAGTGCCCCATCACTGGCTCTCAAACTTTAGCACGGGTCAGGATCACCTAGAAAGCTTATTCAAATACAGATAGCTAGACTCCATCCCAGAGTATCTGTCTCAGTGGGTCTGGGATGGGACTCAAGAATTTGCATTTCTAACAGGTTCTCAAGACATGCTGGCACTGCTGGTCCAGGAAGCACACTTTGAGAACCACCGCTCTGTACAAATATTAGCTGTCATTATTATTATTAGCAATGTCTGAGGTAGTAGCAGGCAGATAGATAAGTACTCGTAGAAGGAAGAACAGAAAGACAGAAGTACACTCCTGTGTCGCTCCTCTATTCACAGAATACTTCACTTCTGGTCACCGAATGTGAGGGGCAGGGTGGACCCCTCAGGAAGCAACTTTCCATCTCTCTGTAGACACTGAGTACCCCACAATTTAACTCAGCTCTGACACTACCTAGAGACACCATCACATTCCACAGGTTAAGGGCTCAGTCCCACAAGGCTGCCTCCCCCTGCCCCCCTACTTTAATCTTTTTTTGTTTTGCAGTACGCGGGCCTCTCGCTGTTGTGGCCTCTCCCGTTGCGGGGCGCAGGCTCCGGGGGCGCAGGCTCAGCGGCCATGGCTCACGGGCCCAGCCGCTCCGCGGCATGTGGGATCTTCCCGGACCAGGGCACGAACCCGTGTCCCCTGAATCGGCAGGCGGACTCTCAACCACTGCACCACCAGGGAAGCCCTGCCCCCCTACTTTAGACACCAGTTGCAAGTCCAGGTTATCACCTGTGCTTCTGAAGGACTGACTATAAATAGTAGGTGCCCACGACCCCCTCCACAGGTTCAATTAATTTGCTAGAGCGGCCCACAGAACTCAGAAAAACAACTTACTTACTGGATTATCAGTTTATTACAAAGGATGTTAAAGGATACCAGTGAACAATTAGAAGAAGAGATACGCAGGGCAGGGTATGGGGAATGGGGCATGGTGTTCCTGTGCCCTCCCAGCACCCTCCAAACCCCACAATTCAGGGATTTTTGTTGTTGTTGTCTTCCTTAGATAGGCAAGAATGACTAAATCATTGGCCACTGTCGATTATGTCAATCTCCAGTTCCTCTCCCCTCCCGGGAGGTGAGGAGGGGCTGTAAGTTCCTACCTTCTAATCACTTGGTTGGTTCCCCTGACAACCAGCCCATTCTTAGGAGTTTTCCAAAAGCCCCTAGCACAAACTCAGGTGTGGCTGAAAGGGGATTGTTTAAGGATAACAAAAGACACCTTCATGGCTCTTATCACTTGGGAAATTCCAAGAGTTTTAGGAGCTCTGTGCCAGGAAAAGGGTCAAAGACCAAATATATATTCCTTATTGTAAATCACAATATCAATATTGTAAATCACAATTTCATATTTTCCTACAAGAAGATGATCTCAAAGCCTTTCCCGCTGGATTTTGTTTCCCAAAATAAACAGACTGTATACCAAAGCCCTTATCTCGGTCTTCAGTTGACCCCAGCTGAGACAGGGCATAAGGTAAGCTCCCCACTCTCAGACAGGTGGGGAGGGGCATAATTAGCACCAGAGTGGCCCAGCTCCTCTCCTACCTAATGCTTCGTACCAAGTAGATGTTTTAGAGCTACAAGTTAAATGCGTAAAAGAAAATAAAATGATGGCAAACTATAGAAGACAGACCATAACTGCTGTGTTATAAGACACAGACCCTAAGTAATGTAGGCTTCAGAGGAAAGGATGAAGTTTGAAGCAGAAGACAAATAGAGGAAGGTGGTCCTAGAAAAGGAAATGAGCCTTAACACACTGAAGACCCAGAGACTGGACTCCCCAGAGCTGACAACCTAGAAAGTGAGAAGAGGTGGGACAAGGTACATTCAGATGAAGGAAGGGCTCAATAACTAAGGAGATGAGAGTAGATTTTACATGGTGGTTCATGAAGGCTTGTGAGCAGAAATATGAACCAATTTCCCCACTCAGCCACACCAAACTTTCTACATAACCCCTGACAACCAAACACCTGGGCTTACAACATGTGATTAACTCTTTTATCTCTTTCTTTTCTTCCTATGGTGATTACTAATTGGCCAGGTGCACTTTATGTATTAATTTATCTAATCCACAAAACAGCCCTATGAGGTAGGTTCTATGATTGTCCCCATTTTACAGATGGAGAAACTGGGGCACAGAGAAGTTACACAGCTGGGTGACAGAGCTGGGATTCAAACCCTGCCAGTCTGGCTCTCTCTTTCACATCTGTCCCCACAACAAAGTAACCACTTTCTACATGATAGATTCCTTTCCCAATGTTTCCCATATGTTGTATCCTTACCATTTTCAGAACCCGTAACCACAGGTAATCTGTATATCTCCTACACGTTCATTGAGTTCCTGGCATATATACCAGATGCTGCACCAGCTGCTGGGAATACAAAGATACAAAGTCCCCATTCTCCAGGAAGTTCCCATCACAGATCTTGCAAGATGAACCAAGTTATGGAGAGGTGAACCTACAGGTCGAGGTGAGAAGGTGGGCCTGGGATGAAACCAAATTGGTAGGTGAAAAAACAATCCTCACCCATCCCAGAAGAACTGTTACTTGAGCTGGAATGTTGTTCTCCTATTTATTTCTATGCATCTTTATCTAAGACCATTTTCAAAAGTATCCAATGCAAGGATGACTATTTTTTCCACTCAAATGGTTTTGGTCCTTTGTCTACCACAGTCCTATAGCACTGGTGGATTAAAGTCTGCTGTGTTTGGCACCAATGGATTTTGCTCTGTATGGTTCTTATAGACACACATGTATGAGTTGGCACATAGTAGGTGCTCAAGAACCCTTATGGGGTTCATGATGAAGTGTTAAGGACCATAGGGAAAGATCTGGAATTATCATGCACTGTGCTTTAATATAATTTGTTATAAAACCTTCTTTCTCTTCCTCCCTTGAAACAGGAAATATACTGATGCACCGGCATTGTAAATAAGCCTAGTCTTCCCCAAAGAAGTACTGTGATATGAACGAAATCATCAGTTTACACTGGACAAGATGCTTCTAGAATAGCGTTTGGCACACAGTAAGCTCCCAATAACTATTTGTGGAAGTGAATTAAAATAATAAGCTTGGGCTTCCCTGGTGGCGCAGTGGTTGAGAGTCCGCCTGCAGAGGCAGGGGACGCGGGCGGGTTCGTGCCCCGGTCCGGGAGAATCCCACATGCCGCGGAGCGGCTGGGCCCGTGACCCATGACCGCTGAGCCTGCGCGTCCGGAGCCTGTGCTCCGCAGCAGGAGAGGCCGCAACGGTGAGAGGCCCGCGTACCGCAAAAAAATAAATCAATTTAAAAAAATAATAAGCTTTTTTTTCACACCTGCCTTACACTATAATGTGGCAAAGACTTCCAATAACAAAGTTCGTAAGAAGAATTTGAAGAGTAACCCAGATCAAACATAGAAAAAGCAGTTTTACCCACTTCACATGTGTTATCCTAAAAGAATTAGGCTACTTTCTTCCTGGCGTTCACAATCTGCAGATGGCTTAAATTAATTACGGTCATCCCTCTCCACCTTTAAAAGCTATTAGTGGAAACCTGCCCAACACTAGACACAAAATCTGAAAATGGCATTCTCAAATACTTTGTGGATAACAGGATTTAATGACACTGCTGACCGTCACATTAAATAGTGTGATCACAATACGCTAAGTATTAAATATAACCATTTCATTCCACTCTACACAGACCTTTTAGAAAGAAAAAAATTAGTAATGAACAAATGAGATGTTTATCTCCCAAATGATCTGGAATTAACAAAAAAGAAAAATTAAATATCACAGAGGATACTAATTCTGGGACTTCAGTGTATACAAAACAAAAAGGCTTTGAAATCAGCTGAAATCAACTCACAACATAATAAAGGATACTTTGGAACATTTGTGGCTCATTTGGCTGTTTTTTTTTCCGCCAATACATAATATGGATAAAATGTGTTAGACTATTGTTGTGAAACCTACCTCAGTCCCTCCATCCATGCACCTCCCTTTTGCATTGAGATCTGCCCAGTGACACATGAGCTCTAAAGTGGGTGGATAAAAATAACCTGATCCTCAAAAAGACATGATAAACGCCAGACAGCTGAGTCACTTTGAAGCCCATTTTGACTCCCGAAAGGGACATTCACCCTCCTTTTCCTTCTCACACTTACACATACAACCTGGTGAAAAACACCACCAACAGCCCTGGGTGGAAGGCGGTGATGCGTCTTCACTTCCCCCTCCAGTCTTTGAGGTCACGACTCGCGACTGAACTTTTAATAATTTATACTATTGCATTTCAAAGTGACTCATTTAGAGAAAGAAGCGGAAAGGCTTAAGGAAACCGTAGTAATCCAGCAGACCCCCTATTTCTGCTGCCCGAGTGGAAGCACCCGAAGGTTTCTTCTGACATTCTGACGTAAAGAAAAGGAGTGGGGAGAAATTTAAAGTGGAGGCAGAAAAGCTCAGAGAGTAAATCATAATTGTCCAGGAGTGGGAATCCCTGGGCAAAGCAAACGGTCCCGGAAAGAGAAGGGGGGGATCAATCACGTCCACCTACCCGCCCTCCGCTGTCGCCCCAAAGAGGACGCAAACCATCTGCAACGTACAGTTAAGATCAGGGAACTCTTCGACTCGATCTACCTTTCAAACGGTGGCGGGGTTTTGGTCAAGCTTCTAGGTACTGGGGCCCTGGCAGCCTAAGAAGCCTGGCGGAGCAAGCCACCGCGGCCGCCCAGTCTTTGGCCTCAGCAGCCTTGGGGCATGCAGCGCCGGGCACCCGGTAGGCACTCACTAAGTGTTTGCTGAACTGCAGTGCCCCTGAGCCAACTCTGGCGCCCGGCGAGGAGGTCCCCGGCTGACAGTGCGCATCTTCTCCCCCCGCTTCACTTGCCGCCGAGTTCGGC
>NW_020174156.1:5124939-5133664 GCF_003031525.2 Neophocaena asiaeorientalis asiaeorientalis | reverse complement strand
CACCGCGACCCTCCCCCGAGGCGCCGCCGGCGCCGCCGAGCCTCACTTACGGGGGAGTCGTAGGAGAAGGCGCACTCGTTCTTGTAGACCCTGTCCCCGGACCGAGGCACGCGGATCGTGGGCATGTGGGGCACCAGCAGCTCGCCGATGTCTCCTGCAGCCATCTTCCTATTGCCGCTGCCGCCCGGCATGCCGAACAGGGCGCCCCGGCGCTGCATGGCCGCGGCGCGCACCCAAGCGGAGCGGAGCGCTGGGTCCGCCCGCGGCGGCGGCGGCGGCGGGCTGCGCGGGCGACTGGAGCCGAGCCGGGAAGGGTGGAGAAAGCGGGCCGCGGGGCTGGAGCGGGCACGGGGGGCCTGCGCGTACTGGCGGGCTGGTGGAAGGGACGCTGCTATTTTTAATCCAATGGCGAATCGCCGGCCCAGTTGCAGCGTCAGGCGGGGCGCTGGGGAGGGCCAGCCGCAGCGCGCGGGGAGGGGGAGCTGGAGAGGGGCCTTGCGCCGTGGCCCCGCTCGGCGCCGGGGGCGGAGGGCGAGACCCCGGGCCGCAGGCTCGGAAGTCGAGAGCATGCTGCGGTGGGGCACCACCTCCGTGTTTTCTACCGTAAATCGTTAGGCTGCGAAGGGACAACTCCGAGGCAACCAACACAAAGAGCAGGATTTGAGGTTTTAAAAACCGCTTGCTTTTAAAACATCTGAGGATAACAGCGGGGACTGCCCCTGATTGGGTAGGGGTGGAACTTGAGGTGCAAATCTAGAACCTAACGTCGGGCCCAAATCTAAATTTGTTCTTTGCACTTCAGTGTTAGTCTCACTAAGCCTCATTCCTCACTTTTTTAACATCTAAATCTCGTTAAAAGAGACTAGAGTAGGATCCAGGAAAGATAGATGTGTATTTTTCCAATAATACAGATTTTTCTTACGTATGGGGCAGGGGTATATTTTTCTCTACCTTTGGAAAGTCTTCTGCGAGATTCGAGGTCTCCGCGTTCAGCATTCACCTGACTGATTTGGGATCTTACGTGCACACATGCATCTTCCCTGCCTTTGCACGTCCAATTCCTCAAAATAAATAATAAACATGGTTAGGTTGGGGAGAATGCGGGGTAATAATCTGCAAACAGAGCATGCCTCACAGCATACTCTCATTTTCTCCAAAAAACTCTTAAAATACAGGTTCAATTCCATTGAGCTTCCCTACCTACGCCCAACTTAAAGGGCAGGATACCAGTGATCCCTACCAGTTAATGAAATGGATAAATAGTGACTCAAAATGCTGATTTCTCTGCAAATCAAAACTATAATGAGATACCGCCTCACACTGCTCAGAATGGCCATTATTAAAAAGTTTACAAATAACAAATGCTGGGGAGGGTGTGGAGGAAAGAGAACCCTCCTACACTGTTGGTGGGAATGTAAGTTGGTGTAGCCACTATGGAGAACAGTATGGAGGTTCCTTAAACTAAAAATAGAATTACCATGTGATCCAGTGATCCCACTCCTGGGCATATATATCCAGACAAAACTATAGTTCAGAAAGATATTTGTTTTTCTCTTTCTGACATACTTCACTCTGTAAGACAGACTCTAGGTCCACCCACCTCACTACAAATAACTCAATTTCGCTTCTTTTTATGGCTGAGTAATATTCCATTGTATATATGTACCACATCTTCTTTATCCATTCATCTGTCGATGGACATTTGGGTTGCATCCATGTCCTGGCTATTGTAAATAGAGCTGCAATGAACATTGCAGCTCTATTTACATGACTCTTTGAATTATGGTTTTCTCAGGGTATATGGAAATCTAAAAAAAAATATGGAATCTAAAAAAAAAATATATGCTTCTGAAGAACCTAGGGGCAGGAGAGGAATAAAGACGCAGACATAGAGAATGGACTTGAGGACACAGGGAGTGGGAAGGGTAAGCTGGGATGAAGTGAGAGAGTGGCATAGACATATATACACTACCAAATGTAAAATAGCTAGTGGGAAGCAGCCACATAGCACAGGGAGATCAGCTCGGTGCTTTGTGACTACCTAGAGGGGTGGGATAGGAAGGGTGGGAGCGAGACGCAAGAGGGAGGAGCTTTGGGGATATATGTATATGAATAGCTGAAAAAAAAAAAAAAGATACATGCACCCCTATGTTCATAGCAGCACTACTCACAATAGCCGAAACGTGAAAACGACCTAAATGTCCATGGACAGTTGAATGAGTAAAGAAGATGTGGTACATATATACAATGGAATACTACTCAGCCACAAAAAAGAACAAAATGATGCCATTTGCAGCAATGTGGATGCAACTAGAGATTATCATACTAAGTGAAGTAAGTCAGAAAGAGAAAGAGAAATACCATATGGTATCACTTATATGTGGAACCTAAAATATGGCACAAATGAACCTATCTACAAAACAGAAACAGACTCACAGACATAGAGATCAGACTTGTGGTTGCCAAGGGGGAGATCGGGGAGAGGGATGGACTAGGAATTTGGGGTTGGTAGATGCAAACTATTATTGGGTTGGCCAAAAAGTTCACTCTGTTTTTAGTAAAAATAAAAGACACATTTTTGATTTTCACCAAGAATTTTATTGAACAATGTATTCACTAACCAAACGAACTTTTTGGCCAACCCAATACAATTTAGAACGGATAAACAACAAGATCCTACTGAATAGCACAGGGAACTATATCCAATCTCCTAGGATAAACCATAATGGAAAACAATTTAAAAAAAAGAATGAGGGACTTCCCTGGTGGTACAGCGGTTAAGAATCCACCTTCCAATGCAGGGGATGCCGGTTCGATCCCTGGTCGGGGAACTAAGATCCCACGTGCCAAAGGGCAACTAAGCCCTCACACCGCAACTACTGAGCACGTGAGCCACGACTAGAGAGCTTTGTGCCGCAACTACAGAGCCCGAGCACCACAACCATGAGCCCACGTGCCACAACAAAGCTCTGTGCAACTAAGACCCGCTGCAGCCAAAAATAAATAAATAAGTAAATATTTTGTTTAAAATCTCTAAAAAAAGAATGTGTATATGTGTATAACTGAGTCACTTTGCTGTACAGCAGAGATTGTAAACTGTAATCAACTATACTTCAATTAAAAAAACAACAAAAACACACTGATTTCTGCAAGCCTCTCCCAGATCAAATAATACTTAAATTCCTCTTTTTTTTTTCTTCCATTATTTCTCTGTCACTCTCTGATTTTGTAGATGTGCTGGCTCTGCTAGGGAGAAAGGATGGTACCTGGAATTTGATGTGAGGAGAACAAATGAGCCCTTTCTTGCCCTGCTCTTCTAAATTTCCACACCTCAAGCAAGTCTCAAACACCACACATCTATGTAACTCACAACTCTCTAATGCGATCTGTTGGAAATGGAGAAGAAGAGACACAAAGCAAAAAATTAAACACCAATGCTACCCTCATCCTTGGGCAGATACTCGCAAGGAGATTTTGCTTTTTATTATCCTCACCAGCTTCTCACCTTCTAATAGTATCTGTGCCTGTTTAAGGTTCATGGATGAAGCTTGCTTGTCTAATTACAGAGAAAAACCTGATTCAGAAGCATTCAAAATTTAAGAGTTTAAATATTTTTATATTAAATGCAAATTAAATTGAGACACTATTTTTCAGACTAATAAAGATATATTGAGTTGGCCCAGGTTTGGGAAATAGGACCTTACATACATTGCTGATAGGAATAAAGACGTTAAACTTCTTTGAAAGGAAATTTAACAATACCAACCATAATTTTATATGCATATAATATTTTCCCCAGCAATTCTTTATCTATATGTTTATGCTACAGATAAATTCACACTGTTTAAGGATATTTATTGGAGCATTGTTTATAGTAACAAAAAACTGGGAACAGCCTAAAAATCCATCCGTAGGAAGTGGTTAAAATACGGTACCGTCAAAAGAATGAAGCACCCTGTACATGCTGATGTGGAAAAATCTCCAAATCATATTACCAGATTAAAAGAGCTGAGTGCAAATCAATGTGTAAAAGCAAAGCGTACGTTCAAGGCCAAGGATGTGCTATAGGCACTCTGGCACATCCTATATACCATGGGCCTTCCTTCCAAATGGTTGTACCTGTGCTAAATATTTTTAATGTTGCCTCTAGATAGCTATAGATTTAGACATTGATATCAATATCATGTAAATTTATGCTACATCGTAGATAGATAGGTGCTTGTTTGGCCTTAGGAAGCCTCTGGAAGAACACATAAGAAATTAATGACAATTGGGCTCTGTGGAGAGAAACACAGTGCCTACGGTTAGAGAGGAACTTACTACCACTATTTACTTTTCTGTACCATTAACATCTTTATTATGTTCAAGTATTGTTTAAAAAAGTAATTATAACTTAGTTGTAAAAACAATAACCAGTAATATTAATAGAAGTTGAAGACAATTACTGCATCACCATAAAGATACATCCCAACTTTTTTCATGCAATGGCACGCATTGAAAATGATAATATTTGTACAGCCCACTGAAGTAATTGGTCAAGGATGGCTTCATGCAGCCTGCGGCTACTAGTCCGGGGCCTCCCAAGGATCAAAGAGATCTCATCACACCTGAATGCCATCTCTGCATACCAGAATGTCAATGGCACACCAGATGGAAAGTTCTAATCAAAACGGGGAAAAAAAAGAAAAACGGGAAAATGACACCATCTAAACATGGAGGAATGATTAAATTGGGTACATCTATTCAAAGATGTTTATATAAATCTTAAAAAGGATTATTATAAAAATGATTGTTTTAATACATTTGTATGTTAGCGTAACATATTTACAATACTTATACATTATTATTGCAACTGGGTAAAAATAAACATGCATTTTTGACAAGACTGGAAAGACAAAATTTAAATAGTTATGTTTAGGATTTATTATAGGATTTTGTTTTTATTTTCAAAATGTCTTCAATGATGTTACGTTTTTTAAATAATGTAAAAATGTATCAACACACAAAGGCTAATAAGAGAAACTTCACTGAATTAAGATAATGTCTTAATCATGCCATTTTAGGGAAAAATTCTAGTTCAATTACTGGAATTTTTAAACTTAATTTTGCAAATTCTATATATGACTATTTTACTATTGGGCCAGTTTCCACATGTGGATCTTGATCAAAGAGAGGGAATAAGGTGATGATGAGTAAACAATTTTAACTTCCAACATAAATTTAAAGTCTTACTGGAGAATTCCCTGGTGGTCCAGTGGTTAGGACTCCGCGCTTTCATTGCTGAGGGCGCGGGTTCAATCCCTGGTCCGGGAAGTAAGATCCTGAAAGCCACATGGCACAGCCAAAAATAAATAAATAAAGTCTTACCGAAGAGATTTCAGAGGACCTAAGACGAAGAACTGACTTTTGTCACATCAAGGTGGTTAGGCCACCACGTCACTCTACAGCTCAAAAGCCTCCTTCCATGATGTTCAGGGTGGAGCCCAGACTCCCATGGCCTGCCATTCAGGGACCTCTCCCATCTAGCACCCCTTCTTTTCAGACTTTACTCCCACTCCTACACTTCATGTGAGCTCTATTTACTGTACCCCAAGGATAAATGTACTTGTCTTCTAGCCTTGGCTAAAAGCTCTCCCCTCTCATTCCTATCTTCTCAGTTCTTTCAAGACTTTTTCCGTGAAGCCTTTTCTGACAGCTCCAATGCTGAGGAATCAATCTTTAAAAAATGACAGCCCCACTGCCTGTACCCATCATTAAATACTACCTTATAACATCTTTTGTACTGTTATTTAATTAGTCTTGGTTCCATATCTTGTCCCCCTAGAAAGCAAATCCTTTGAAAGAAGTTATATTCCTAAGTATCCTTGCACACTGTGGCAGCCCAGTGTTTACGGAATATTGCCTGCCCAGAATGGAGTGCTCTGCTTATTTTAGGCACTCAATAAGTACCTACCAAATGAATGACTCACATCTGTGACATTGTAATAGATAGGTTTTGTAGTCAGCTCTGTGCCTTTTAGGTAAAATTCATTGCTGCATAAATGTTCCCAGAGGTTACATTAAAACATGACATGAATATTAGTTACTGTGACTAATGCCAAAAAGGGGAATTGAGGAAATCTACAGAGAAAAAAGATACCTTAATTATTTCAATTAACGGAATAGCTCTTGACCTCAGATGTCCTCTAATTATGTGCGGTGATCTGGTAAAGCCATATATGGTGATAGCTTGTTATGGAGACATATCCATAAAATTTTCTATCCTGGCAGACAGCCTCTGCAAGAAGCACTGGTTATTAAACATAAAACAATAGGTCACTGGTTAAGAAACTTAAGGCATTTTCTGTTTGAAGCAATTCTATATACCAATCAAAAGTCATGTGGTATAAGAATATTCATTGACATGTAAAAATGATAAATGTAAGGCAGACACCAAGAACAGATTATAAATGAGCATATATACTATCATTCTGTCTAAATACATGCACACATATACACATAGTCATAGCATAGAGAAAAGATTGGAATAACCTACATTTTAGTGGCATTTATCTCTGGCTGAAAAAAGTTATTTTGGAGCTTCCCTGGTGGCGCAGTGGTTGAGAGTCCACCTGCCGATGCAGGGGACGTGGGTTCGTGCCCCAGTCCGGAAAGATTCCACATGCCACGGAGCGGCTGGGCCTGTGAGCCACGGCCGCTGAGCCTGTGCGTCCGGAGCCTGTGCTCCGCAACGGGAGAGGCCACAAGAGTGAGAGGTCCGCACACCGCAAAAAAAAAAAATGTTATTTTTGTTTATTTTTTCTTTGTCCTCTTCCATGTTATTTAAATGCTTTTCATTAAGTCTCCGTTTCTTTTTGTAAATAAGGGAAATGCTAACTTTTTACATTACCATTTGATTATGTCAATTTTCTCTTCCGCCTGTCCTCTTTCTTACTTGCTTGTCCCCTCTACCCTCCATATAAAACTCAGCAAGCTTCTGTTGTTAAGTTTATAGACAATCTGCCTAACTAGAAGGGTGATTCAGATTGGAATGAGCAAACTCCTTGAAGAGCTCCAATTTTTCTTATTAATTTTTTTTAAAATTTATTTGTTTTTAGCTGCGTTGGGTCTTCGTTGCTGCGCGGGAGCTTTCTCTCTAGTTGCGACAAGCAAGGGCTACTCTTCGTTGCAGCGCACAGGCTTCTCATGGCGGTGGCCTCTCGTTGCGGAGCACGGGCTCTAGGCGCTTGGCCTTCAGTAGTTGTGACTCGCGGGCTCTAGAGCGCAGGCTCAGGAGTTGTGGTGCATGGGCTTAGTTGCTCCGCGTCATGGGGGATCTTCCCAGACCAGGGCTTGAACCCATGTCCCCTGCATTGGCAGGTGGATTCTTAATCACTGCACCACCAAGGAAGTCCCAAGAGCTCTTAACATCAAGGTGAGGTAAGCTGTTATTCCGCTTAAGAGGAAACCTGAGATCCCTGTTCACCTTTTTGGGTTTCATGATCTGTAATACCACAGTCCTTCCAGGAGCCTGACTCATAAGTTACTCACCGAGGTAGGCAGGCAAGTTGCCTTTCTGGCCAATCTGACACCATCCCTACTCATGCCCGCCACCGTTTCCATGCACACACAGGTAGATGTGTCCTCCACTCAGGTGTAGACAAACCTGGTGTGAACCCAGTAAAGAAAACATATTAACCATAGAGCCACAGGCTGCTCTTCTGGTTTCCTTGTAAATAGGCGAAGCGAGTTACCTCAACATGTTGCAGACTGACTCCAAAATCCAAAGAAATTTACCAAATATAGTGCCACTTTCTTAGTGGTAGGGAGCTTGAGATAAAGAACTTTTCTATATTATCTCTGTATTTCTAAATTTCTATATTATTAATATTAAAATCCCCTCTGGAATTTCACTGGGACGGCAAACCCCTGTATTTTCAGAATCTCTCTCTCACCTGTCACAGGGCACCTGCCACTTCCTGCTCTCCAGTTGCGGTCTTCACATTGTCATCACTGTAGGGCTAGCATCATGTCCTATAGATGCTGATGGTCAAGATCAGGAGTTGGCAAACTGCAGCACAAATCCAGCCTGCAGTTTGCTTTTGTAAATAGAGTGTTGCTGGAACCCAGTCACACTCATCCACTTACATATTGTCTGTGGCTGTTTTGGTGCTCCAACGGCAAAGTGGAGTAGATGCAACCAAAACCACATGGACTAACATCCAAGGTATTTACTGTCTGGCCCTTTACAGAAAATGTTTGCCATCCCCTGGTCAAGATCCCTACAGGCCATGCGTTATGATCCAGAATCAGAATTGACATGACCTTAAACAAGAGAATTAAGTTGTGCTACTTATCCTTCAGGTGATGGCAAACCTGTTTATCTGAATGGAGAAAAAGCCTGCAGTCAGATCAGTAGCTGCAAACCGAATGCCGCAAGATACATTAATTTGCTTCATAAGGAGATCATCTCTGGAACCTCAACCAAATTGAAATCACCACCTTGTTAACTTTACCACAGTCCACTATCATTCTCCATTCTAACGGGAGAAATGGTAGGAAATGATGGGGAAAAGAATGGGAGTATGACAGAAATCGCCAAGTCTATGTCTTCCTGATCTTTGATACTGGCATGAATTCCTGCAGCTCCACTCAAAGTGCAGCTTTGATTCACATTTACAATTTTGTTAGGGAAGGAGAACATCAGTGGCATCCTCTTGGTCCTTCCTCCTACGGTAATTCTTTT
>NW_020174156.1:5047351-5124875 GCF_003031525.2 Neophocaena asiaeorientalis asiaeorientalis | reverse complement strand
TTTTTTTTTTTTTTTTTGCGCTACGCGGGCCTCTCACTGTTGTGGCCTCTCTCGCTGCGGAGCACAGGCTCCGGAGGCGCAGGCTCAGTGGCCATGGCTCACGGGCCCAGCCGCTCCGCAGCATGTGGGATCTTCCCGGACTGGGGCACGAACCCGTGTCCCCTGCATCGGCAGGCGGACTCTCAACCACTGCGCCACCAGGGATGCACTATGGTAATTCTTACCCCACGGTTCAGGGAGCCAATGTGGAGATTCTAGAGTTTGCTAAGGTCATGTATTCCAGTAATACTTTCAGGAACTGGAGTACCAGCCACAGGATGAGCTCGGGGTCCCACCCGGCCTACTGTGAGGTGAAGTAGGTCAGAACTCGATATATAATCTGCTCTCCATAAGCCTCCACTCCAGCAGATGGGAACAGCATTCCAGCAAGTCATAGTTTCAATCATAGCCAACTTCCAATAGTCTTTGAAAAGTTTGGATATTTCCCATTCTCCAGGGCACTGTTACTAGGGAAGCAGCTTCAGGGAAGGCCAGGAGGAAGGTTCAGAATGTGCATATTTGATAATACTATAGCATCTTTCCTAAGGAACCCAGCCTCCACTCCAATCAAGGAGCTCTGGGAGTGCCAACTAACTCCTCCTGACTATCTAGCAAGGTGTCTTTGAGGTCTCTAAACGTGCATTTGGGGAGGGTGGGATGTGATATCTTAGTGGAAGATCCACTGCTTACACTCCTGGGAACCCCACGGTAAAATGTAGCCAGAGTTGTCTGTGGATTAGCCATTCCCTAAGATCTGTTAATCACGTTTGAACTGCTGCTTCATATCAAAACCATGCTGGCTTTACTCCTGGTAGTGAATTACTACCACCTGGGGAATCCACCCCAGACTCCTCCAGCCCCACAGGGATCAGAAAGCCCACTTCATGGGCAACTCCTGTGAGCAGCATTCAGAGCCTGTTGGAAAATTAGTAAATTACTAATTGCAAAGGACACGGGTTCAAGCCCTGGTCTGGGAGGATCCCACATGCCGCGGAGCAACTAAGCTCGTGCACCACAACTCCTGAGCCTGCACTCTAGAGTCCATGAGCCACAACTACTGAGTCCGTGTGCCACAACTACTAAAGCCTGCGCGCCTAGAGCCCATGCTCCACAAAAAGAGAAGCCACTGCAATGAAAAGCCCTCGCGCCACAACAAAGAGGAGCCCCCACTCGCCGCAACTAAAGAAAGCCCACACATAGCAACGAAGACCCAACGCAGCCAAAAATAAATAAAATAAAATACATAAATTTATAAAATTAAAAAAAATAGATTCTGGGCCCTGTTGGAGACATCTGATAGATCTAACTCAGCATTGCTATCTCTTGAGTCCCTTCCTCTATGCCATGCCAAGGAATTTCCAGCCCTTTGTCACCATTTAGCATGAGCCAGCATTTGGTGCAGGTTTGGGCTGGGCAACCAAAGTTTGCATTAGGACCGTGCCCACGCTAATACATTCTATACAGAATGTCTGCTGAGTAAATCCATATCGATCGATTTGGACTGATTCAAATTCATGTTTTGCCCTCCTTGGTCAAGCATCCTCAAAAGCCATTCCCACAGATATTTGCCCCATTTTTGTAGAATTTGTTGATTCTTGTGACATCCTGGAATATAACTACTGAACTCTTCCACTCTGATTCTACAGTTTACTCTTGGAGACCATGTTGGGTTATCAGGGAAAATGGTTATCAGTAGAAAATACTAAAGCGTTGGACAATGAGAAAAACGCTAACTTGCTCCTGAAAGGGAGTATGGCTTTTTTAGAAGAAAGGGAAAAAGAAAGAAGGAAAGAGTGTGGGGAAAAGTTCAGAAGGGTTTCAGAATTTAGGACTCCCAGTCCCCTATATACCCCTAGATTGCTCTATTTCAATTATGGGAATCCTTACTCTTTCCTCACTTGTGCCATTACTTGGACATTAAAGTAAGGAAGACAGCATTTTCAGCAGTAGAATTTGATTTTCAGGGATCTCATTCTACAGCTGCAAGTAGGAAGTAATTATTTTATCACAGTCACATAAATATTTTGAGATTCATCCTATTCCTTGAAGACTTTAAAATTTTGAACATGTCCTTTCCTTGCATCAAATTATCCAATTATCCATCTTTTAAAACAGAGCCCTGACATTTCCCACTGCCCAGGGGCTAGGACAGCCACCTTTCCCAGAACTTTATGGCTCTGGACACACAGTCCCACACAATACAAGTGTTCACCTGATTGATCTATTTCACCACTGAGTACTACAGCCTGCTATATTCTGTCTTGAAATCTGAATGGAAGTCTAACTGCCTTCTACCCAATTCTGAACTGAAAAGCATTTCCAAATACCCACCTCATATCCCCCAGCATCTATTGCTTGCAACACATTCTCTGAGAGTGAAAAAGTTGGAGTTCTTCCGTCATAAGCAATAGAAACTAGCTCTGACCAACATAAAGGAATAATAAGGGGTGTTTTGGGAAAGTACTGGTTGACTCCTGGCTGAACTATCAGAAACCGATGCTCCAAGGTCACAGTAGCAGCCACTCATGCACCTTCTTTCCAAATGCTGCCACCAGTTAATGAAACAGTAATTTCATTCCATCCAGATGCGTCTCTACTCAAGGTCTAGATTTCTAGGAGAAAGTCTGCTTGGTTGGGCCTCTGAATATGCCGATGCCTGTGATTGGAAGGGGGCATTCTGCAAATAAGGGATGCTGATCAGAACAAAATTCAATAAATAAATACTGTACCGACCTTGCAGAATTGTTACAAGGATGTGAAATGTTTGTAAAGCATTTAACAGAGTTCCTGGAACATGCTAACTATTCTTATTATTTCTATCATTATCCACAAACCTGATACCTTCCTTCCTCTTCGGTGAGTGACTGCACGTTACTGTGGGGAACTGCTTTCCTCCATACATATAGCTAACCAAATTGCTCCCTCAGTATTCATTGATCACTTCATGAACACTCGTGCTTTTATACTTTTGCTCACGATGAACCCCAGTTAGAATATTCTCCCTCATTCATTTGATGTTTCTAAACCCTATTTGCCCCACATTTTTCAGAAAGTCTACCACATACACTTACTGCTTATGTCACTCATTAGATAATAAGTGTATTTTAGAAAATCTTTTATTTATCCACTCTGTCTCCCTGACTAGATTTCAGGTCACTTGAGGGCAGAGACCATCATAATACAGCTTTGCATTCCCTGATCTAAGCTGTGCTTTTACATATAGAAGTTGCTCCAAAAAAAAGTTTTTGATTTTCAATATCCATCCCTCCTTCTCTCTTAGAAAAAAAATTGGGAGGTCTACCGTATAGCACAGAGAACTCTACTCAATACTTTGTAATGACTTACGTGGGAAAAGAATCTAAACAAGAGTGGATTGGGAATTCCCTGGTGGTCCAGTGGTTAGGACTCCATGCTTTCAGTGCTGAGGGCCGGGGTTTGATCCCTGGTCGGGGAACTAAGATACCACAAGCTGCACTGTGTGGCCAAAAAAATAACAATAAAATAAAATAAAGTAAATAAAAATAAATAAAAATTTAAAAATAAAATAAAAAAGAGGGGATATACATATATGTATAATTGATTCACTTTACTGTACACCTGAAACTAATACAACATTGTAAATCAACTATACTCCAATAAAATTTTTTTAAAAAAAGAAAATGAAATTGGGTAATGTTCTCAGGTAAAAAACTAAACTTTCCAACTTTGCATCTAGGTGCATCTAGTACATTTTAGAAATTAAGATGTAAGAAGAAAGTGTTATGCCCTTCTGATGTCATTCTGATCTGGATGTAATGCCTGGAGCTCCAGCAGCCATCTTGGACCTTAAGTGAGGATGGAATCCAGGTTCGGTAGAGAATAAAGATGGGAAGTTACTGGGTCCCTGATGTTCCTTAGAGCTGCATACTAGTCAGCCCTGGGCTGTCTACTTCTGAGTGGTCTTCATAAAAGAAAAATAAATTTGTATCTGTTTAAGTCACCGTTTTTGAAAGAGGTAGTGGGAAATGCTCTGTTACAAGTAGCTGAATACAATTTCTAAATGATACAACTACATTAGAAAATTAGAAATACAGACCAATTTTTAAAAATTCTTGTTACTTAGTACTAAGTAATTAAGTTTGCTTTATTTTTAACACTCTTATGTGAAAATCTCTTAAAAGCTTTTATGATCTCATGACTTGTGTCGTAGGCTGAATAATGGCCCCCCAAAGATATTTGCATCCTAATTCCTGGAACCTGTGAATATTATCTCATGTGGCAAAAAAAGATCTGTGTGTGGCATATGTGATTAAATTAAGTATCTTGAGAATTATCCTATATTATCTGGGTGGGCTCTAAATGTAATCACAAATGTCCTTATAAAAGAGAGGCAGAACGAGATTTGACACACACAGAAAAGGAAATGGCAATGTGACCACACAGGCAGAGGTTGGAGTGATGTGTTCACAAGCCAAAGGATGCTGGCAGCCACAAGAAGCTGGAAAAAGCAAGAATGGATTCTCTCCTGGAGCCTCCAGAAGGAGAACAGCCTTGCCCACACCTTGATTTCAGCTCAGTGATATTGATTTCAGACTTGGCTTCCAGAACTATGAAAGAATAAATTTCTCCCATTTTAAGCCACCAAGTTTGTGTTGATTTGTTACAGCAGCCATAAGAAACTGATACAGCTTGAATTACTTTTCTGCTTCTCTTTTAATGAGGAACTGTACTTTCTTCCACAAACCACCTCTTGTCTTCTTAACTCCTACCTCCCAACATCTCACGCTCGACATACTATAGATGCCCAAAATATATTTGGTAAATGTGTGAGTCCACACATTTTCTTTTTGTCCACCTAAGATGCAGTATTCCACAACATACACATGATTAGCCGTCAACTGCATGACACAGATTAACAACTAGCATACTGGGGGAGTGCACAAAATAAATTTAAAGAATAGACTGGTTTTGCAAGGATCAAATGTCCAGAAAGTTTATCACTGAAAAGAATGTGACACTGCAGGCAGTTTGAAGTGGGGCAAGGACTTTGGGCTTCTTCCTTACAGGCAGTGGAGAGTCACTGAAGGCTGTTGAGCAGGAAAGTGACGAACGTGAAGGTGACCTTTGAAGGAGATAAGGCTGGTCGCCCAGTGTAACACAGGCTGCAGGCAGATGGCTGCTGGCAAAAAGAACCCGCTGGGGATATTGCAAAAATGCATGCAGCAAGCAACGACCAAGTCAGGGAGAAGAAGTGGAAATCACGTTCCATGAGGGAACTTGTAAAGTGAAAATTGACAGGACGTTGATTTGGGAGATAAAAGGCCAATGTTACTCTTAGCTATAGCTATCCAGCTCTACTCCCTAGTTACATAACCTGAGAGAATTAATTAACTGCTCCACACTTTGTTCTCTTCATTTGTAAAATGGTAGGAAGATTAAAAAAAAAAAACTTTCTATGTAGGAAGAAAAAAATCTTGTAAAATTACACTTTCTCTCACTTTCTTCTCATTTCATTGCCTCCTCTATTTTTAAAAAACTCAGATATCTCCTCACTTATATGTGGACTCTAAAATATGACACAAATGAACTTATTTATGAAACAGACACAGACATAGAGAACAGACTTGTGGTTGCCAAAGGGGTGTGGAAGTGGGGGAGGGATGGATTGGGAGTTTGGTATTAGCAGATGCAAACTATTTTATATATAAAGAGAATAAACAACGAGGTCCTACTGTATAGCACAGGGAACTATATTCTGTATCCTGTGATAAACCATAATGGAAAAGAATATGAAAAAGAATGTACAACTTTGAATCATTTTGCTGTCCAGCAGAAATTAACACAACATTGTAAATCAACTATACTTCACTACAATAATTTTTTTAAAAAACCTCAGATATCTCCTAAACTCTCTTGAAGTGATGACACGACAAGAGACCACATGAAGAGAAAGCTGCAAAGTATACAAGAAAGTCAAATGTTCTAATGAAACTTCTGACAGATATATACGGTGTCATTCATCTAAATAGTGCTGTATTATTTCCAATGTCACTTTGACAGCCCCATTAAATATAAGCAGTTCGTAAGAACAGTTTAAGTACATGAATAGCTCTCAAAAAATTTGTCCTATGAAACTAACTAGAGAAGAAGGTAAAGGACAATTAAAGGAAAAGGTGGAGGAGAAGGAGGGAGATAGATGTACGTAGACTGGGTGACTGAAACAACAAAAATTTATTTTCTCACAACTCTGGAGTCCAGAAGTCCAAAATCGAGGTGTCAGCAGGTTTGGTTTCTTCTGAGGCCTCTTTCCTTGGCTTGTAGATGGCTATCTTTCCCCCTGTGTCTTCACATGATCTTCCTTCTGTAAATATCTTTGTTCTAATCTCCTGTTAAAAGACCAGTCATACTGCATTAGGGCCCACCTAATGATATCATTTTAACTTAATTACCTCTTTAAAGATCCTATTTCCAAATAAAGTCAGAGTTTGAGATGCTGGGGGTTGGGATTTCAACATATGAATTTTTTGTGGGGGGCACAATTCCACCCATAACACACACACACACACACACACGTATATAGATGTATGTATACACACATATCTGAACCTAATTACTGTATATGTAGAGAGATACATATAGACTCATATATATGTGTGCATATCTATTCATACACACATACATATGTGAATATATGTGTATATGTATACACACATACATATATATACACATACATAGAAATGATATTTTTTCTGAACAATTTGAGAGTAAGCCAGAGACGTCATATCACATACACCACCTTTACCCCTAAATATTTCTATCTTCTACCCCTAAATATGTCCACTTCCTAAAAATAGGGATATTCTCTTTATAACTGCAGGGCGTTATCAACTTCTTAAATGCACTCTGAAATAATACTTTTATCTAATCCACCTTCCATACTCTAACTTGGTCAGTTGATCTAACAAGGTCCTTTATAACATACCCCCCCCTTTATAACATACCCCCGCCCTTCCAGTACAGTGAAAGGTATTGCATTTAGTTGCATATCATTTATCCTCTTTTTATATGGAAGATTTTCACAGCCTTTCTTTGTCTTTCATGACATTCACATTTTTAATAAACAGTCTAGCTTTTTAAAAAATGGAATGTTTACATCTTGTGTGTGTGTGTGTCTGATGTTTCCTTGTGATTGGATCGAATTAGACTGAGTTTGGCATACTGCACAGGCTGTGTTCCTCTCAGGGTATATCCATGTGTCCCCTCATATGTAATGTTAATTTTTTTTTTTTTTTTAGCTGTGTTGGGTCTTCGTTGCTGTGCGCAGGCTTTCTCTAGTTGCTGCGAGCAGGGCCTACTCTTCGTCGTGGTGCAAGAGCTTTCCATTGTGGTGGCCTCTCTTGTTGTGGAGCATGGGCTCTAGGTACACAGGCTTCAGTAGTTGTGGCACACAAGCTCAGTAGTTGTGGCTTGTGGGCTTAGTTGCTCCACAGCATGTGGGATCTTCCTGGACCAGGGCTTGAACCTGTGTCCCCTGCATTGGCAGGCAGATTCTTAACCACTGCGCCACCAGGGAAGTCCCAATGTTAAATTATTGTGTTTGTGTGTGTGTGTGTGTGTGTGTGTGTGTGTGTGTGTGTGTGTGTGTGATGTTAGCTTTGATCACCAGGTCAAAGTCTCACTTCTCCACTGTACAATTAATGTTTAGTGTACAGTTACTTTGTATCCTGCTATTTTCACTTAACACTAGAGAAGATTGGCAGAAACTGCTAGTTTTTCCTCAGTATCCTTTCTCCAAAATTTTTTAGCTGGACATGTTTCTTGAGGCTGAGTATGGTCTTATGACTAAGTCCTGTCCAGTGGTATGGGAACAGAAGTGAATGTGATTTCTAGTTCTATGTTTTAGATGGATAGAACATGCTTCCCTCTCCTACTTCCCTCTTCCCATTGGCTGGGATTTAGTCATGATAGCAGAAGCTGTGTTAGTCATCTTGAACCATACAATGGAAGCAGCATGTGGAGAATGGCAGAGCAACAAGATAGAAAGAGACTGGGATCCTGAGAATTCATGGAGGGGAGCTGCCATACCAGCTGAGACTTTTACAGAGATAAAGAAAGAAACTTCCTTCTCATTTGTGATATATTTGGGGTTTCTGTAATAGTTTCTCTACCTCTGTCTTAAGTAACATAGGTATTTCCCCTCATTGCTACATACTTTTCATAATTATTTTTAATGGCTACACAATATTCCATCAAGTGATATACTAGTAATTAACAAACCACTCGCCTATTAAGTACATATTGCTTATGTTTTTTCATTATTGTATATGATGTGATTAAGAGTTTAATGTATATATGGCTTTTTCATTTTTGTGGATTATTTCTTTAAGATAATTCCTTAGATATGTGATTATTAGGTTAAAAATAGAAGAGATCATGGCTCTAGGTAGGTTTTGTTCAAATGTCTTCCAAAACAAACTCTCTGTGGTTAATTCTGATGTGCAATGTTGAATTACTACGCTTTTAGATAACTAATTAAATGTCATGATAAGTGATTTGAAAAACAAAAATGTGAATTATTAAGGTTAATTATAATTGATACATTAGAGGATATTTATTTTCATATTTTCCAATGTCAGTGGTATTACCATGTTAATGCAATATACAAAAAATGTCCAAAGTATGGGTACGTACCTGGAAGATATACTGCATCACACCATGACCAAGTTATTGCCTTTTCAATTCTCCATTTGATTTCATAAAGGAAAGTCTCCATTTGGTAAAAATCTAGGTAGAATATAATCCATAGTTATACCTGTGATTGCCTTTTAATTATGGGAAAGGACTTGTTTTCTATTTATAGTCATAATATAACATTTAAAAAAAATTTAAGTTTAAAAAGGTCAAATTAAAGAAAATATTAAGTATATATCCTATGTGGAAGTAAAAATAGAGACAGTTGAAATCGAGGACTGCAATTTGGAAATAATTACATAAGGAAAGATATTGAGCCCTAACAATCTCTGCTAACTCCTTGTGATCTCCAGCAGAGTGTATTTGTTTTTAATGAGAACAGTATGGTTAATTTACATTGCAGAATTTAAAGTTAACAGGCCTGAAGCAGAGATAGTATAGGATATTTAGCAATTTTCTTGAAAAAGGAGTACACCATCTCAATCTTTAGTTGACAGAGAGAACTTTATCACCTATTACTTAACCAGTGTAGTAGGCACTTTACATGCATCATCCCGGTGATCCTCACAATACTACCGTGGGATGAACAGCGTAATCCCCATTTTAGAAATAGGGCTTAAAGCAGTGAAGTTTTCTCAATATGAGATAGAGGGAAGATTAAATATAAAGTTCCTAATATGTCTGGCACATGCAGCAGATACCAAATAGATAGTAGTCATTATTATTGTCATAGTGTTTGGCAAGCTCAGAATTTAGTCTGAAGTCTGCTCAGTTCAATCCCATGTCTTTATAGAACACCATGCTGGGTCCTATAGAATTACGGAAAAAGAAAAAAGATAATTTAAAGATAACTCAAAATTCATGTTAAATCCATGAATCATTAACTCAATAGATCTTTACTCAGTGCTTGCTATGTTCCAGATGCTATGGAACGAGCATCCAATCATTCCATGTACCCTTAGTCTAGCTCAGGATGCCACAGGTTGCTACAGTGCCCTGTTCTTCCCCAGCACATGTAATCTGATTTGATGCCTATCATCTGTGCTGAGGAGTGTGCTCTGGGGGAAACATGTCCTGTGACAACCACTTGACCTCCGGTATGCATCTTAGTGACCAGTAGAGTTTTACTAACGTTTCCCTCCAAGAAACACTTTCAAACTTTTTTTTAAAACCTCTCCACTATATATATATGATCCCAGCTATGCTAAAAAAAAAAAAAAATTAAAGGAAATTTCTCAGATTTCTTTATGGCTGGTGGGATTCCAGTATTTCTTGTAACACTTTCCATATATATATATTTTTTATAAATTTATTTTATTTTTGGCTGTGTCGGGTCTTCGTTGCAGTGCGTGGGCTTCTCATTGTGGTGGCTTCTCTTGTTGTGGAGCACGGGCTCTATGCGCACAGGCTTCAGTAGTTGTGGCACGCGGGGTCACTAGTTGTGGCTCATGGGCTCTAGAGCACAGGCTCAGTAGTTGTGGTGCACGGGCTTAGTTGCTCCGTGGCATGTGGGATCTTCCCGGATCAGGGCTCGAACCCGTGTCCCCTGCATTGGCAGGCGGATTCTTAACCACTGCATCAACAAGGAAGTCCCACACTTTCCATATTTTCTATGTTAAGTTTTTGTATATAATAATAGAAAGAAGAAAATAAAGTAAAACCTACTGGTGTTGAAAAATAACGCGAAGTCTAACAATATTGAATGTAAATGTACATAGGTGTAGCATCATTTACAACGACCACTGACAAGACCTATCTGCTTCCATTCTCCTTCCCCTTCTCCTACAAAACCAAATGGTTCGTGCAAGCAGGGGTTCAGGGACAGCACGTCCTTCTCTCAAATACTTTGGCAGCATTATGAGGTGGTAATTGCATAGGGAATCCTCAAAACAAAATCTGGAAGCAGCTGGGCGAGACAGCCCTCTTCTGGGGAAATAAGAAAATGCCATCACCCCAAAGGATGTTGGCTGGATTGTAAAGGGCATTTAGGGCCCTTAAGGCACAAGGGCATTCAAAAGGTATTCGCTGAGAATAATGAATTTTTGAAGCTAAAAGGTTATTTTGGAAGTTGAAGCATAAATGTTTATTTTTGTAAATATTGAGCATGTGTTTAAAATTTCTTAGCCTCAATTTCTCATTTGTAAAATGCAGAAAATGACCTCATAAGGTCATTTTGAAAATAATGTGAATAAATGCAGTTATTCAGCATAGTGCTCAGCAGAGAGTAAATGCTTAATAAATGACAGTCATTATTTTAACTCTTACTCATTTCATAATCTTTACAGTAATCATTTTACCTTGTGGAACTTCTCCAGTGTTTACAAAAAAGGACTCTAAGGAATCTGAGATATTGCATCTAAGAAAAATGAACATGTGTATGTATATACATTTTAAAGGAACGATTTATGGCTAAAAAACATGAAAACATTGAACTTTGAGATCTCTTCACTGAAAAATTGTTTATTAAGGTGTTAATGTTTTATATAATTGGTTCAATATTTATATAATTTAAAATTCTGAGTTGCCCTTGAATAATCCACATATCTACAATACTCACATGTATATAAACTACATATTTCCTGATATTTAACATAGACTTCTCTAACTTCCATTTATCAGACAAATAAAACATTAATCTTTCAAAGCTACACCTTTAGGAGTTCACAAATTCCTATTTCTTTGAGTTTTTTTTTTATTATACTTAAACATTCTTAAAAGAGGAAGCTGAAAGCCCCAAACCAAAAGCCTTAATCTGCCTTTCACAATATGTATGTGTATCAAATCATCATGATGTACACTTTAAATATCTTACAACTTTGTGAATGACACCTCAATAAAACTGGAAATAAAAATGAAATCACACACAAAAAAGCCTTAATCTGAACCAATGTTGAGAAATGGAGCAACGAATAGGATCTTTTATTCATCACACAGAAAAAATACAGAATATATCTAGTAATTTAGTATTGCCTAAAGAGAATATACTTTGTATTTAGAGAAATAAAAGATTAGTTGTCAGGAGTTGCTTTTGCAGAATGATCAATAAGTGTCTTATCAATGGTCAGATACTGATACCAGGGACCATCGCCTCTTGCACGCATTAGACTTCGTACTTCCAGCTCCTTTAACCTGTAACAAACAGAATGGTGATGTTGTGACTACAGCATTTCCAATTATAAAGTTAATGAATTATCTCCATAAAGAACAACAACTTGAGAGTCTTGCTTTTATGTAAAATATAATGTCCCTCCACAGATCCATATGTATGCATATATCTGATATGTACCTATAAGCAAAATTTGGGACTTATTTTGGCTTTTATTATCTTGCTTATGTAGTTAGCCAATGAATATTGCTTTTAATCACCCAAGCGTCACTTGAATTGATAATCAATTCTCTCCTCCTGTCCCTGCTCTTTGTCTGGACAGATCACTTTCACTTGAATAGTGATAATGCATTTCCTGTCTTCTTGCCTTTTAAATGTTAAGAGAGTCATTTACAGAACGCCTACTATTATGACCACATACTGTGCCAAGTGCTAGAAATTAAAAGGGAACAAGCCTTCCTGGAGGAGCTCACATCCCCTGTCTATACTGGCTGCCGATCACCGTTAGGACAGAAAACTTCCTGAAAGAAGAGACGGTAACTTATTCACCAGCCAACAGCATCACACTGAGCCTGGTCAACATTGGACAATCCATATTTGTAAAGAAAAGAAAAAAGAAAAACCAGGATTAAGAAAAACATTCTCTGACTCTAAGATCTACTTATTTGTCCTCATCCTTCTTCACAAACTGAATAATCTCTATTTTAGAAAGATACTTTCCTTCTTCCACAGCCAAGCCTTTGCACAAAACTACCACGCATTCCTGGAATAATCCCTTCTCCATCAAGCCTTTTACTTTCCATTTTTATAGACTACATACTAACTTTTTATGACTGGAAATCTGTCACAGTTAAATTATTCACTTTATTAACCATAACCAGTTTACCAACCCTATCTATGACAGATAATATACCTTTGTGATAGTGTATATAAGAGAATACATTTATCTTTTTTTTAGGATTAAGTATCAACCTTTTTCTTTTCTACTCTTTATAATAATCTAAAATGCAAGTAATTAATATATTCATCACAGGGGACTGGTTAAATAAATTATTGTTCACCCATATAATGGACAACCTATGCACCTGTTAAAAAGAATGAGGGAAATCTATATATAGTAACATGGAAGGAGAGGACAGATATATCATTAGCTTGAAAAAGCAAGGTATAAAATGAGTCTGTGTGGCATCTTCCCATTTCATTAAAAAGCAGAGAAAATCATTTGTGCTATGTATATGTACACATGTACGGAGTATTAAAAATTCTGGAGGACCAAAAATAAATTATCTCTGGGGGAATCAATTACGTAAGACAGTCTCTTTCTATTTTATACCTTTCCTTTAAGCTTCAGTTTTCCAAATACCTAAACATATATTTTAAAAAATGTGTAGGTACTCCCCATTCCATTCTCACACTTGCATCTTTCTTTTAGGAGTAAAAGTCAGGGTCCTATTTTAGTTTTTTAAAAAATATTTATTTATTTAGGCTGCTCCAGGTCTTAGTTGCAGCACACGGGATCTTCATTGCTGCGTGTGAGATCTTTTTAGTTGCGGCATGCGGACTCTCAGTTGCGGCACGCGTGCAGGATCTAGTTCCCCGACCTGGGACCGAACCCAGGCCCCCTGCATTGGTAGCGCGGAGTCCGACCCACTGGACCACCAGAGGAGTCCCCTGTTTTTATTTTTACTTTGCTTTGTTTTGAAATTGTTTGGGATTGTTATATGTCTAAGAAATTTTGTAATCTGATGTTTTATCAAAGGTATATGTCTGAAGTTCAAAAACGTCCAAAGCTAACTAAGTATGAGGCATAATGCTATTCCATGCTCTTAAATACTTAATGACAGTTCTATATGGTAACTACACATACATGTAATTACATATCTACAAAACAAGCCAATCATATGTTCATTTAATCATTTAAATAGCTTTCAATATCATAGCAATTTTTGTAAACTACAAAATTAGAGCAGAATGAACAGAAAGCAGATCAATGGTAGCCTGGGGCCAAGAGTAAGGGATGGGGATTGATTGAAGGGACAGGAAAGAAACTCACTAGGTGATCATAATGACCTCGATAGTGGTGGTTACAGTTATATATTTTGTCAAAACCCACTGAACTTAATGGGTACTTTTGATTGTATGTAAACCTCATTCCAAACACCAAAATAAATCTCAGAAAAGATCATATTTAAAAGTAGAAAAAGAAAATATGAGTGAACATTAAAAAATAATTTTGGGGCTTCCCTGGTGGCGCAGTGGTTAAGAGTCCACCTGCCGATGCAGGGGACACGGGTTCGTGCCCCAGTCCGGGAAGATCCCACATGCCACCGAGTGGCTGGGCCCGTGAGCCGTGGCCCCTGAGCCTGCGCGTCCGGAGCCTGTGCTCCACAACGGGAGAGGCCACAGCAGTGAGAGGCCTGTGTACCGCGCAAAAAAAAAAAAAAAAAAAGTTTGGACTTGTGTATTTACTTATTTTATTATTATCAGAGACCTATATATGACACAAAATTCCAGAAGCTAAAGAAAAAGACTGACAAGCTTGACAATCATTAAATGAGTAAATATATTAAAAGCAATTAAAGCATCAGTACACAGTAAGTGTTCAAAAACATATTAGCTACTACTGCATTTTTGTTATCTGAAACATAAAAACACTAAGTTGCAAAAAAATTCTACACTGTCAGAAGACAAATGACAAGCTAGGAAAACATATCTGCAACAAAAACAGAAGAGGCTATTTTAATCAATGCACAAATTAATAGAAAATGGGCAATTTATGAAAAAGAAATATAAACAACCAATAGATATATGAAAAAATACTCAACTTTGCCAAAAAATACAAAATTGAAATGATGAGATAACATTTTTCAACTGTCTTATCAGCAAAAATGTTTAGGTTTGATAAATTCCTTTACTGGGAAAGGTATGGAGAAACAGAATTATCCTGTATTGGTGACAGAAAAGACCACTGGTATAACTTTAAAGAAGAGTTTGACAAAAGCTATCTAAAATTTAAAGCATAACATTTGGTTTATCAGTGCCACTGCTAGGAATTTATATTCCAGATACACTGAATAAATATGGAAAAATATATGAGGATATTCACCACAGCACAATGTATAATTATCAAAAAACTTGGAAAGAGCCTAAGTACCAACAATAGGTCCCCCACCGGTTAAAAAAATTAAGGCACTTCCATCCAGTGCAGCCATTAAAAAGAATAGAGTATATGCTATTACCGAAAGATCAAGATACAGTTGGCCCTATCTATCTTCGGAGGGCTAACTGTTCTATGCCATTTTATATAGGGACTCGAGCATCCTCAGAATGGTATCTACTGGAGGTCCTGGAACAATCCTCCTCAGTTACCAAGGAATGACTGTATATTTACATGAAAGGAAGACAAGGTGCAGAACAGTGCTGATAACAGGATTCCATTTGTGTTAATATATTTTGTAAATGATATATAAAAAATATATTTTTAATGCATAAAATATAAGAGATCATTAAATAGTAGTCACCTCTAAGGATGACACTGGGTGTAAGAAGAAAGGAAATTGGGTGGGGAAGGGGAAGGAGAGGGCTACCTTGCACTTAAGAGTCAGGACATTCCAAAAAACAATTCTTTTTAATCTGACAGATATTATCTCCTAATAGCCTTCTAGTCTCCAATTCATAATCTCCTCTCTAAACAGGCTAATTCTTTCTCCATCTTCACCGTTTTACACAGAGCATCCTACACTGTTGAAATAGTTTTATTAAATTTCTTCCTGTGGTTTGCAACTGTAGGAAAGGATTTTCTTCCCTGCACTCCAACCTCTGCCCTTTTTTTTTTTTTTTTTTTTTTTTTTTTTTTTTTTTTTTTTTTTTTTTTTTTTTTTTTTTTTTTTTTTTTTTTTTTTTTTTTTTTTTTTTTTTTTTTTTTTTTTTTTTTTTTTTTTTTTTACCGTAATTCAGCTTTTTCAGCTTCAACTTGAAGGACAGCCATTGTTCTTTCATAATTCTTTTCAGGACTATCAAAGAAAGTTCGGGCAATCCATCTTGATATAGGATGCTACAAGAGAAAATGTGTTTAAAATTAGTGTCTGAAAAGTACTTTGCTTTTGCAGTTTACTATTCTCCTAAAATGACCATCTCAGGTAAATCAATAACACTTTTATGTATCAACCACTTTATATATTTTTCAAATAATTTTAATTTGTTCGGTAGATACTACCTTTGTCCTCATTTATAGATGAGCAAATTTCACAAGGTTGTACAGTTACTAGGTTGCAGCATCTGCGCTCAGGCCAGGTCTGTCTGACTCTAAAACCTGGGCTCTTTCCTATTATACTACACTATAAGTATCTTAACTGGCAGATTTTGGAGCCAAACCTGGGGTCTGGTGATCTCAAAATGGTGCTCTTTCCACCAGTCAGCCAAGATAAACTAATTATATGGCTTACCTTAAGATTTAATAATGAAGTATTTCTTTTCTAAAATATAATTCATTCAGATAATAAAACATGATAAGATATACTGTAATCAAGGCCATCTCACTAAAACACTTGTAAAGACAAGTAACAGAATTAATTTTGGGTTTTAGTAGCCATGACAGTATGGTAAAATGACTAATTAACAGTGCAGGCTCTGGAGTCAAGACTGCCTGGGTTCAAATACTGACCCTATCCCTTAGAGCACTTAACCTCTTTTAAGCGTCAGCTTCCTCATCTCTAAAGCAGAAATAATAATAGTACCATTTACATGGAATGAGATAGTATTTTCAAAACACTTATCATAGTGCCTGCTACACAGTGGGTGTTCAATAAATGACAGCTAGCATTAGTAACAGTACAGTTTTCCCTATGGCATAGAACATAGGATAAATTCTGACTGTTAACTCTCTAGGTTGAGAACACAGTGCAGAGTCAGTCTTTAAAAAACCATAAAGCTTAAGGTAATAAAACAATGCAGAAAATACCAAAAGTTACTTATAAAAAGTGAGCACAAAATGTATCATTTATAAAAAATTGAATACAAAACTATACCACAATTGCTAAATTAAGATATTAACCAGTACATTGACAAGACACCTAACTGAAAATAACTTTCAGTGACCTATACCAACCTTGAAATATTCCCAGTGCTCTGGGGTATAGCCTTCTGGAATTTCTGCTAACTCAGCTTCACCTAATAAGAGAAAACAGTGATATTCAACTTTAGTATCAGGAGTTTATAATGTTAATTCTTCACTATTTAAGTAAGAAACCAACCTCTTGTGATTTTAAAGAACCTTTTGTTTTGTAGCAATGAAGATATCTAATATTTTAAATTCACTTCAAGCTGGTGGAAAATCATTCATTAGATAGTTTTTAGATGTCTTCTATGTGTAATGCATTGTATATAGGCATTATATGAGGGTTCTCGTTTTGTTTTTATATAGTGTAAGAAGATATAATAAAAGACATACTATTCCTCTGGTTTTCCTTAAACATCCTAGACAAAATATTTAGGATTCAAGATGTTAGAAGTACTGTGAGCAGAATTTCCCAGGAGACCTAATAGTTACTATCATTCACAAATCTATTCTTTCTTGGAAGATTATAACTTTGTATGTTCCAGGATGGATAAAAAAAGTTCTTCCATCCCTCAGCCTCTTTTCCACCTCTATCTCTTTCTATTTTCCTTATTCAGACTTCTCAAAGCTGGTTTTGGGAAATGAGAAAGAGGAAGAAGACAGGCCTTTTATGTGGCCTATAGAGTCAGTGACCTTAAAGGTTTTTGGAGAAAACAAAAAGTTAAAAAAAGAACCACTGTGTGCTACTGCAGATTGAGATTTGGTTATTTTAAAATAAATTCTCATGTTTATGTTTATTTTATTATTTGAAGAACTTTCCCTTATAATATCCATAATTCCTTTTTTATATTAATGTACACAGGTTTTAAAAATTTACTAATTTAGTTGGTGGGGGAGATACTTACCAATGAATACATTCACCAGAGTTATGCCAATTGCTACTGGAATCCCAGTCAACAAAATGTAGAATCTCTGTTAAGATTAAAAAAAAAAAAGTTTTCACATAACCATTTCCTAACTCCTTTCCTCACACTCAAACTGTCCTCATTACATGATTTCCTTATATTTCTTATAACATAAACTTGCCAAATTGGAGATGCTGTATAAAATTATTTATTTCTGTAATTTTCTTTTGCTCTAGCTTTTAGATGCCTATACTTAGTGTCAAAAATGAAAGAAGAAAGCAAAGACTAATTGTATAAGACAATATATATTTAAGTGATTTTTCATTTTTGATTAAAGCAATGTCATAAAAGAAATTTTTATATTAACAATAAAAGTGTAAGAAGATGAGGGTGATTTCTGGAGTTTGAGTTGGTCATCACAAGAAAAGTAGGAGCTCAACCATGGAGATGGAGAGGGCATTAAGCACAATGGACAGGCAAGGGAAGGTCTAGAGGGCAGCCAGTGGGTCACAGCTTTAGGAACAGTGGCAGAATCCAGTCTTCCACCTTCTAAGTCTCTACTTTTCTTTACAGAGTCTTGAGATACAAACATGCAGTCAATGCCCTGCTTCACTCTCTGAAATCAAAGTTCCTAAACAACAAAGAAATAAAAAATCATATCCCAAAATAATGGAGTTACATATTTAAAGAAGTCCTTCAATGAGTTCTTTGTTAATTTAAAGAATATATTAGTAATATAAATAATTATCCCCAAATGAATCCATTTTCAGTTTTATAATTTATAGATTTTTCTTTTGGTCAGGGAACACAGATGATTTCAAAACACCATAATCTTGAGAAGAAAGGAATGTTTCAATTTTTACCTCCAATATGCATGCATTCTCTTTTTGAAGAAGGAAAGGTTCACTAATTTAAAAATAAATTCAGGGGGCTTCCCTGGTGGTGCAGTGGTTGAGAGTCTGCCTGCGATGCAGGGGACGCAGGTTCGTGCCCGGGTCCGGGAGGATCCCACATGCCACGGAGCAGCTAGGCCCATGAGCCATGGCTGCTAAGCCTGTGCGTCCGGAGCCTGTGCTCCGCAACGGGAGAGGCCACAACAGTGAGAGGCCCGCGTACCGCAAAAAATAAAAAAAAAAAATTCAGTAACAAACCAGACCTTACTACTCAATCTCAACATTTTTTTGAGAAAAGGAATATGAATTTACAAAAAAAAATCTTTTATAAAATGAAAGATGTTTTCTAAATAGGAAAAAAATTTCCTATTTATATGTAAAGAGTTTAGTTCAACAAGTTTTAACTCACCATTAATTTCAAAAAACGTCTGTCATAGAATCCAGAAGGCTTGATGATAAACAGTCTTTTCCCATGGTCTCCACTGTGTCGCACAGGAGCTGGAAATATTAAATAACCCTGTTATATACAAGGTTTATAAGGATATACTGTTATATTTTGAGATAAAAGTCAGACTATACGAAAATGTACATGCATAACTGTTTAATATGAATTAAAATAAAGCATCCCGGGGGCTTCCCTGGTGGTGCAGTGGTTGAGAGTCTGCCTGCCGATGCAGAGGACGCAAGTTCGTGCCCCGGTCCGGGAAGATCCCACATGCCGCAGAGCGGCTGGGCCCGTGAGCCATGGCCGCTGAGCCTGTGCGTCCGGAGCCTGTGCTCCGCAGCGGGAGAGGCCACAACAGTGAGAGGCCCGCGTACCGCAAAAAAAATAAAAAATAAAAAAAAAAATAAAGCATCCCTTCCAAAAAATATATATACATATATATATATGATTAAGATAAAAAAATACATGCTTCTTTATTTGAGTACTAAAGGCAGGGAATACTAGGATATCTTTAAACAGAGATTGATGTACTGTTCTAAACTACAGCTCTCCTCATTTTTATTCAACATATTCATCAATATTTTCATCATTTTTATTCATCAATATTCAAGATATTGATATTTGTTGAATAAATATCTAAATGATTATTTGAATTTGTTTCAGTAGCAGGCAGGGAGATCAGATACTCTTGGAGGGCTACGTACCTTTGTTTACCTCTGCAATAAATATTTGCTAATGCTGCAAAAGAAATTAATTTAAATTGCGTCATATGATGAGGCAATATACATTAGGGACTTGATGCAAAATAAATGGAAAGATATTTTTTCAATGTCTCTCTAGCAGGAATTTGAACTTGTTCAAAAGAACACACTCTAATATGTCTTGATAAAATCCCTTTATAAGCCATTTCTTCTTTTTTTTAGTTGATATAATAATTTAATAATTATTATATTACATAATTTATTATAAATTTTACAAAAATTTATATTTTACAAAATATATTACAAAAAATTTTTGTAAAAAATAATTTACAATGTTGTGTTTGTTTCTGGTGTACAGCAAAGTGATTCAGTTATAAATATATATATTCCTTTTCATATTCTTCTCCATCATAGTTTATTACAAGATACTGAATATAGTTCCCTTCGCTATACAGAAGGACCTTGTTGTTTATTTTATATATAGAGTTTGTATCTGCTAATCCCAAACTCCTAATTTATCCCCCTCCCCTTGCTTTCCCTTTTGGTAACCATAAGTTTGCTTTCTATGTCTATGAGTCTGTTTCTCTTTTGCAAAACTTCATTTGTATCATATTTTAGATTCCACGTATAAGTGATATATAATATTTGTGTTTCTCTGTATGACTTACTTCACTTAGTATGATAATCTCTAGGTCCATCCATGTTGCTGCAAATGCGTAAGCCATTTCTTATTGTAAATATCCTTCTCTTCAAATCCTCTCCCAGACGGTATTTAATCAAGCCTTGCTGAAGATAAAGTGAGGCAAAACTCTCACTCTTGGATCTGCTTTCTATGCGATTTCCCTTTCTTGGAAGTCTGGAAGGATCACTTTGGCCACTCTAAGCCCTTTCTGCTAAAAGCAGGAAAGGCTCTAACATTACTGAGAAACTGAGGGTTACTATGCTTCTGCTCTGTAACCGCATTCAAGGGAATTTCCCATGAGTCATTGCCGAATAAAAAACTAATTTCCCATTAAAGGAATTTTAATCATAATAGATGTCAGAAAGATTTGTATCCTTTGTTCAAGCTTAAATGTCAAGAATGACCTCCCCTCTCCTGAAATCTATTCTTTAGGCCCAGGTGACATCTCATCCTCCAAGAAACCAACATGCTTCCCAACCAGATGAGAGCTCTCCTACCTCTGAACTGCTGTATATTCTACTGATGTGTAAACTTGCTTTCCCTGCCCCCACTGAAATATAAGTGCCTCGAAGGCAGGAACTGTCTTAAATTTTGATACCACCTGCAGCAGCCTGCAATGAATTTAGAAGGTTAATTCACAAGAGAATTAGAAGCTGGCACAAGTTTACTAAGTATAAATCATCTACTAAGGCTTCTAAAATAACAAGAGAATTTGACAAGGTAAGTATGTATTTCTGCAAATCATTTGAAAGATACAATAGAAATTTCTGTGGACTAGATGAAAAAAATGGGCTGGAAAACAGTACAAACCACTCATTAATTCAATAAATATTTCAGTGCCTACTATGTACAGGTCTTATGCTAGGTCTATAGTATAAGAGGGATTTAGATTCTGCTGGGAGGAAAAAATAGATAATTACAAATCTATATTGTAAAAGACAACAATCTTTGTTGTCTATAAGGACAACAAAGGAAAGAAACAGGATGTAGTGTCAGAAAAGAAAAGGCTCAGAAGTAAAGCCCCTCTTTAGACAGGCTGGTGGAGTTGGGGAGGTATGAGGAAGGCACATTATAAACTGAGAGAAGTAGCAAGTTAGAAGAAATCTGTTATGGGTAATTGGTTGATTGATTATACCCAAAAGGTGCTCATTACTTAATGCAGTAACCTGCCAAAGGGCTCTCTCACAATTTCTATGAATGGCCTGAGTGTGGTGGAGATGGTATTCCTGATGATACAGAGCTACTGCTACAAGAGTGGCTACTACACTAATGATGAAATAGGATCCCCCCCAAAGTCCTCCTACACACTTACAAAAGGCTGAATCTAAAAGGATTAAGTATAGTAAGTGGAAAGTCCTACTTGAACACTCCAGAAGTTTAGTGGCTCACAAACTTAAGAAAAGTCACTGGTGGGAGTTCCCTGGTGGCCTAATGGTTAGGATTCTGGGCTTTCACTGCCATGGCCCAGGTTCAATCCCTGGTCGGGGAATTGAGATCCCGCAAGCTGCGTGGCGTGCCCAAAAACAAAAAAAGAAAAAGTCATTGGTGTCATGTGGATGTGGTTACCAAAAAATCCCAAAGGTAATCCAATCTTAATCTGATGTACCAGAAATACAGGGTCAAAACAGAAGGAGCCCTCCACCTCCATGTCTTACCAGACCTGTGGAAGTGTGTCCATCCCAGAGTACACTGTTTTAGAGGGACAATCTGGAGCACGTCCTAAGTTAAGCAACCAACCTGGAAATTGACCTACTGAAACTGAAAGAACTGAAGCTGACTGGCCTACAAAAAAGAAGTCAGGATAGAGACCAGAGAAGTGCCTTTAAATAGCTGAAGGCTGTCCAATGACAAAGGCTTACACTATTCTGTGCTGACCTGAAAGGAAGAACTAGGATCAATGTGCGAAAGAGAAATTTTTGGCTTAATACAAGGAAGAAGTTTCTAACAATTTTAGTGGTTGAAAATAAAATTGGACTGCCTCCCCAGTCCCCATTATGGAGTTATTCGAGTATCACTAATGGAATGTAACAAGGATTAGCATACTACAGGGGGTGGCCTATAAGATTTCTAAGGTCCTTTCCCTCAAAGAATCTGAATAGATGGCCTCTCTTAGAATAAAAAGACGTACCTTTCCTACTGATCAATCTCAATGGTTTCCTTCCAATACCAAGAACTCTTTCCTGCTTTCAGGTCTTTGCACTTAACCTTCCTCTTTGCTTGGAAGCTTTTCCTCAGGCTCTTTGAATGGCTAGCTCCTCACCCCATCCTTCAGAGGTAAGATCAAATGTTACCTCCTCAAAGAAGTTTTCTCTGACTACCCTATATCCACAGCTGGTATCCCACTTATTCTCCTTAATATCATTTGGTTATTTCCTCTAGAACGATAAGCACTAAGCTGAATCATTCAGTAGTGTATCTCCAGTGCACTTTAGTGTCTGCCACATGGTAGGAACTCCATAAATATTGTTGAATTTACATTTCTTAAGTAAATTTAATATTGGTAGGGGATCTTTCTTTAGTCCCTGAAAGTAAATCTTCTCAGAAGAGACAGTATACTCCCAACTTTCCCTTTCAATCAGACGGACAGACAGACACACACAGAGAGAAACACGTAAGGATTAAACTCTATGTGGGGTTTTAGGGACAACTGATTACAAATGACAGTATTAGTAGATGTGGAAAGTGTAACAAACAAAAAACAACTATGGAAGAAAGCTTGAGCTGGCTGCATTCTAGCAATATTAAACAGTTAGTAATGTGAACTTCTTGCTTTCTTTACATATAATTACCCTACTGTTAAACAACAATTATTCATGCCATTAAATGTGTTAGGTAACTGTTATACTATTAACTGTTCTAAAGGATATTTCATAGCACTAAACTCTTTTCAAACTTCAGAGCCTTCATGATTTGTTGTTGTAGTAGGGCCATCTGCTTACAATCTAAAATTATTAGCGAGAACATTGCTTACAACCAGGTGACTGCCAGGATTTCTGGAACTCAATCCTTCTGCCACAAAAATAGGCATTTTCCTCCACTCTCTACAGCCTGGAATGTCTCAATTAAGGTACTCAGTAATTACGTGGAACTAAGGTTTCACTAACCAATTTTTTTTAATGCAAATAACTTCAGGAAAGTTATGCTTTGGACAATTGTGGTACTTGTGAGGATCAAATAAGATAATATCAGATTTTTTTGTGTCTCCAAGACAACACCCAAAATTGGTCATTTTCTTTCCCTCATTCTCAGACCATTCCCAGTTAATGGCACCACCAACTCAATTACCCAGGCTAAAAAATCTCAGTCATCTTCCTGTGCCTCATTCATCAGCTGTCAAGGCCTCTTGATTCTAAAATTCAAACTTTCCATTTCTCTCCAAGACCTTTTCACCTCAGTGGCTTAAGAAGTCAACATGCCTGATAAGCCATCCAATATTCAGAAGCATCTTCCTAAAACATACTACTGATGCTGCTCTTCCACTAAAATACTCTCGGGTGCCTACAAAATCGTTAAGATACTTTGGCTTTGTATTCAGTCCCTCCCCTAATTAGGTCCTAACTTCTCTTTTTTTAACCTTCTCTCTCAACACCTACCTATCCCAAGAGCCCCATATTCAGATATATCTGAAAACACATCCTTTACTTTTCCATCAATTGCACCTGTTAAAACTATCCCTAGAATCCAGTTAACATGCCTCATCATCCATGTCTGAATTAAGCCACACTACTTCGTTTAATACTCTTCTCAGGTTTTAAAGCCATAATTATATGCACATCAGCCTTCAACATAAAAGTTCTCTGCAGCTGAGGGGAGAACTTAAGCTTATTTCTAGAATCCCTTGATATTTGACATTTAATAAGTAATTAAACAGAATACTTTTATCTGCTTATTTTCTGAGAAAGGTTTTCACTGAGAGTGATTGATGATAACATGACAGTACTAGATGTTTAAGGTGAGACCACAGGGCCCTGTAGAAGGTAATGCCCAGTGCTGTAGATTTTTCCCACTCACTCTTTACCACTACCTTTGAGGTAAGTTAAAATTATCACCCTCTTTTTAGAAACAAAACAAAACAGTTCTTATGGTAAGAGACAAGTTCATTCAAAATGACATTTCTAGAAAGATGCAAAATTATGCAGAAACACATTTCAGGGTTATAAATATTTGTCAGTGGGAAAGAGATTAGTTTTATTTTATTTCCGTCAACAGAAAATAAGCACACTTGTAATAAAATCCTCTTTTCTTTCTAAATCCTCTTTTTTAACGATGAAGAAATGCAGGTTTGGAGCAATTAAGTGCCTTCCACTTAGCTTCCCAGATGTGATGACCCAAGCTCACAGAGTTACTAAACTCTGGAGCTAGGATTTAAACCTAGGCGGTCTATATCCAGAGGAAACAAAACCAGACAAAGGTTCTCTCCTCTGTTGGATCTTACGTTCTCCTAGAGGCAGACATAAACAATAATATAAAACAGATTACAACCTTTCATTCCACAGTGATAGATTAGGTTTCACATGCAATATACCTTTGAAAGCAGGTACACTGCTGAAACACAGTAACCTCACTATAGCTATCACATCCTTTCCTGCTTCCAGTGGAAAGGGTGTAGATTACCTGCGAGGATCCTTCCAGAACTCCAATGGGGAATAGTGTATAAATGGGATCTAGGGGAGAAATTTTACCTCAGTTTATCTCCAGGTAGGCATGATTAAGTACTATGGGGGGAGGGGGTATTTGAAGAGGATATTTGTAATCAGAAATGGCTTACAAAGGAATTTTATCAAAGAATGTAAGCACATGTAGTTTTGTAACAGGTTCAAATTCCTGCCAGAAATTTGTTCAATGCCACTTTTTTTCCTTTCCATTTTTCCAGCAAGTCCCTCATGGCATCAGTGTATAATGCCTCATCATGTGAAGTGACATAATTCAAATTAAATTGGGAGAAGAGCAGTAAACAGAAAAAGATATTTTTAAGTTGGAGAAGAATCTTTTGGGCTTTAAATTTCACTTCCTCTGTATCTACTTGTATTGCATAGGACAAATCGCTTACAGTATATTTTTGATCAAGAGGATTAAATGAATACCTTTAATATCTTAGAATGGCGCCTGGCACATAATGTGTGCTCAATAAATGTTAGCTCCCATTATTATTATTCACTTAATACAGTAGTGCATTATTTTTGTAATAATTGAGTCACAGTTTCCTCATCTGTAAAATGGGGTAACACTGTACTCACTTTGCAGAATCCAAAAGGGAATAAAGCAGACTGAATACAAAGCATTTGATGCTTTGCTATTATGATTATTCATTCCCCTAGAGTTCAATCCACAGTCTCCAAGAGGCTCCAAATAATCCTCCCATGACTGCACTGACTTTCCTAAGACCTAGGAACTTTTTCTTCATAGGTCCCTTCCTCTCTAAGAAGACATTAAAAATAATTATTTTATGATTCCGTTGATATAAAACGAATACAATTCAGGCTGGATTCAGCATCACATATGCATTAACATTATAGCCCTTTTCCTTCTGATTTTAAAAGAAATTTAAATTAAAACATTTTCGTGGACACCTAAAAGTATCATGAAGGCACTGTGCCTAGCAGATGAGTTAGCCCTGAGCCTCTCTACCTGGCCATATATCAGTATTATTACTTAGCATCATTGGGCTCCTCAGCAACATGACTTCCCACCTTGTGAGATTAAAACGTACCGCAGGTGGAACATACAAAGAATCTTGGTGCCTGAGAGACATGGGTCTCAGCTCTTTGCCTTTCTAACATCAGCTTCATCCGCAAATTACCACCAACAGGATAGGTGAATGACAAAGCGTCTCACAAATTCTAATTAATTACTTAAACACGATCGATTTGATTACTCCAGGAAAACCCTCAGTCTCCTCACATAGCCCATGCTCCGTCTCTCAAGTCCCAAGTCCTCAATTTCTCCCAGCTCTCTCCGGATTCCACCAAGGTCACCCGGGAAGAGTCCTCCATCTCTCCTCCCGCGTTTCCTGATAGCGCTTTCCCCCAAAGCCAGTACCCACCGACAGTCTTCGGAAAGTCACGGGTGAGGAAGCCCCCGAATACAAGTCTAGCGTCAAGGCGGCGGCCAGACAGAGCGGCCACTGCAGAGACCGAAGCCCGCTGTAATAAACTCATGGCCGCCATGGCTACTACGGGCAAGAGAAGAGCGAGCAAATGTAACGGGAGCCGAGAGAGCCAATTTCTCAACGAGGGCGAAGCCGGAAAGTGGCCATGTTGAGTGAGGGCAAAGCCAATTCCTGTTCTCGTCATCCGGTCGGCGTGAGACGCCGGAAGTGACATCATCGTTGGCGGAAATGCTGTTCGCTTACTTATGCGGAAAAATGGCTGCCGCCAGTTTGGCTGTTTTCTGCCGGAGAGTGTCGGCGGCCCTGAAGGCTTCCAGGTCGTTAATAAGTCCTCAGGCCCCTGCTAGCACAAGGTAAGTGATGTGAGGAGTAGGTCTGTCCACTTTTCCAACTTTGGTTCTTGTTTGGTTGGCGAGATACTGAGAAACGCTTAGGGATGGAAAGGCCTCTGGGATGGCTGGGCCCGAACCCACCTCCGTGAGGAGTGAGTAACCTTGGAGAAGTCCCCCACCTGCGACATTTCCGTATCTTCCTCAAACATTTTGTTGCCACCTACTGTGGACCAGGCAGTCGTGGGGTCTGTAGAAAACCAGTATTTGTTGAACTAAACCTAGAGGTGCGGAAGCATCCTGTTCGGCTGGGTGAGTTGGAAAAAACTTCACTGAAGAGCTTTTGGCTGTGGAACTGAAGGCTGTGTCAGATTTGGATGGATTTAAAAAGGGGTGGGAGGGTGTACGCCCAGAGTCTGTCAAAAAGAGATTGTTCAGTAAATGTTGAGTGAATAAATGAAGGTAGCCAAATGAAGGTAGTCATTTTTTTTTTAAAGGAAGTAATGTATGTGCCCTTGAATCCAGCACATTTATTGGGCATCTCTCAGATATAGTGAACTTACATTAACCTCAGAGATAAGCAATTTTTTTGGTTTGTTTTTTGCAGAGGTTCAGGGGTTGTAACTGGAAAAGTAGCAAACTTGAATTAATCGTCTCTTCCATCTCATCATCGTTTTTCCTTAAAAAAAAAATTCTGGATTTTTATCATTACTGTTGAATAAATATCTGTTCATTTACAGACACTTTGGAAAATAGGGTAAAGTGCTTTGAAGAAGAAAGTAAACATCAACTATGGTTTTACCATTCAGAGATAAACAGATTTTCTTTTATTCTTTTTAACTTTGAATATATAGACATACATGAGATTTTAAAATAAAATCAGGATAATATTTACGTATATGCATTTTTGTGTTCTACCCTTGTTTCTCCAACTTTTTATTTTAAAAAATTTCAAACCAAAAGGAAAGTTGTAAAGTAGTACAAAGAATAACTGTATACTCTGCACCTATGTTAACCAATCCTCAGCATTTTGTCACATTTTCTATACTTTTTATATCCATACCTTTATTTTTCTGAACTATTTGAGGCATGTCAGAATTGCAAACATCATGACACTTCAGCATATATCTCCTAAGAACAAGAACATTGTCTTTTTTAAAAAAATTAATTAATTTATTTTTGGCTGTGTTGAGTCTTCATTGCTGTGCACGGGCTTTCTCTAGTTGCGGCGAGCAGGGGCTACTACTTGTTGTGGTGCGCAGGCTTCTCATTGCAGTGGTTTCTCTTGTTGCGGGGCACGGGCTCTAGGTGCGCGGGCTTCAGTAGTTGTAGCATGCGGACTCAGTAGTTGTGGCTCGCAGGCTCTAGAGCACAGGCTCAGTAGTTGTGGCACACGGGCTTAGTTGCTCCGCGGCATGTGGGATCTTCCCTGACCAGGGCTCGAACCCGTGTCCCCTGCATTGGCAGGCGGATTCTTAACGACTGCGCCACCAGGGAAGTCCCAAGAACGCTGTCTTAACCACAATACTACAATGATCACACTGGGGAATTTTTCTTTCTTAATTTTTAATTCAGAGTCCAGTCAATGAACATTTATCCTGTTAATTGTCGTGTATCATTAGTCTTCTTTAATCCAGAATGGTTCGTTTTTTCTCTTTCATGATATTGACATTTTTAATAAGGTCAGCCTTTTTAGAATATTCCTTCATTTGGATTTGTCTGATTGTTTCCTCATGATTAGATTCACGTTAAGTTTTTCTAGGTAGGAATACAACATTTGTTATACACTTCATTATTGTATTTTATTTCTCCAGGTCATTAAATATTCTTTATAAACATGACTTTTAGATTACTGCATAATAGATTATCATACAGATGCACAATAATGTTTTTAACCATTCCCCAGTTGCACATTTACATTATTATCAGCTTTTTGATATCATATGTAATGCTTTAATAGACTTTTTAAAAGTATAATTGACTTAAAATATTCTATTAGTTTCAGGTGTACAACATAGTGATTCTATATTTTTATACATTACAAAATGATCACCACAATAGACACTTTGATTTATCAATTCCCATCTATGATAATTTGTCTTTTTTTAAAAAATTTTATTTTTTATTTATTTGGTTGCATCAAGTCTTAGTTGTGGCATGCAGGCTTCTTAATTGTGGCTCGAGGGCTCCTTAGTTGTAACATGTGTGGGCTCCTTGGTTTTGGCATGTGAACTCTTAGTTGCAGCATGCATGTGGGATCTAGTTCCCAGACCCAGACCCCCTGCATTGGGAGCTTGGAGTCTTAACCACTGTGCCACCAGGGGAGTCCCTCTGATAATTTCTTTAGTTGAAATTTCTAAATTCAGTGGAATTACTGGGTTAAAGGAGGAAGCATTGGGGTCTCTGATGTGTTGCAAAATTAAAGTTCAGAATGTTTTTATCTGCTTATATGCCTACTAGCCACATATGAAGGACTTAAAAATGTTACCTTAAAATATAATTATGTCGGGCTTCCCTGGTGGCGCAGTGGTTGGGAATCCGCCTGCCAAGGCAGGGGACACGGGTTTGAACCCTGGTCCGGGAAGCTCCCACATGCCGTGGAGCAACTAAGCTCGTGCCCCACAACTGCTGGGCCTGCGCTCTGGAGCCCGCGAGCCACAACTCCTGAGGTCTGGGCGCCTGGAGCCCGTGCTCTGCAACAGGAGAGGCCACCTCAATGGGAAGCCCGTGCGCTGCAACGAAGAGTGGCCCCTGCTCACTGCCAACTAGAGAAAACCCGTGCACAGCAACAGAGACCCAGTGCAGCCAAAAATAAATAAATTAAATAAATAAAATTTTAAAAATACCTTTAAAATATATAATTATGTCAATATATTGGCTCTGAAGTTACAGGATAGCAACATATATAATGGCATGTTAAAAATAATTTCTAAAGCATTTTATGAGTTTATCGTTTCTTGGGCAGAAACCCCAAGTTGGTTTTTTGACATTGTAGATGAGGAAATGATTCCGTTTATTGCTTATAAAATCCAAATGTTGTGAAACTTGAATCACTTGTTTATATATGTTCAGTTGCAGGTTTTCTCTTTGTCTGTTGACTAAGAATACACCAAATGTCACATCTTTTCATCAGTGTAGATTACTTCATACCACATTGTCTAGGAGAGGACTGGAAGAATTTTTTGATGACCCAAAGAATTGGGGGGAAGAAAAAGTGAAATCTGGTGAGATATTTGGGTTGACCTATATTAAATAATTTTATTGAACCCTCTGTCATTTTGGGATTATTTATCCAGTTTGGGAATTACTTAAGTGTTTCCTTTTTTGATTTCCTTTGGGAATGTCTATTAGAGAAGATTAGAAGGACAGTATAATAGTAGAGTTAACTGTTCCTTGGAAGGTTGGCAAAAGGTTTAGAAGAGGAGTAGGTTGAAATTAACTAAAGTGCGGTTTGGGGTTTGTTTTACATTTCATTTTTTTAGAGATAGTTGAATATTAATTTATAATGATACTAAGTATTTTGACATTAGACTGTGAAGGTACATTCTATACTAATAATAACAGTTTTTGAATGCTATTGCTAGTCACATTACTAATATTTTCATATGTGTTATCTAATTTAATCACAAATCCTAATTTTATATTGTACTATAATATAATAAAGCTATTACACATTTTATAGATAAGGAAACAGGTTTAGAGAGGTTAAGTAATTTGCCAAAGGGCATGTAGCTAGAAAATTATTTCATGTTATTAATTTATCATTTTAATAGGAGCTTCATGGACCTGTCAGCAATTAAGGAACAAAAGTAATGAAGATTTACATAAACTTTGGTAAGTATACTGAGTACATTAACATCTAAGTGTTTGAAGCAATTATAGTATAATAATGAGGTATAAACTTTATCTGATGTAAGAAATTAAGTAAAGTGATTTATAGTACTGTTCTGTGATATATAAGATCATTAAAATTTTTATAAGTACTACAGAGGTTAAATTACATTATGACAGATATATCAGAGTTCTTAAGTAGTTGGGAGTTTAGAAATTTTACTGTAACTGCTACCAGTCATACTACCACTTTTATACTAAGAATTTCAAGAAACTAATAAAGCAAAATGGGGATGAGTTGGTCACATTTAGGCCTTCTTCCTTTTTATTACCTTTTGCATGGTCTGGATGCTTTAGCTTTGTTGCTTTGAGGAAGAGTATTGGAGGGTGCACTTAATTGGAAATTTGGGTAGGTTTTTCTGGCAGATTCTCCTGATAAATTAGAAAGAATTGAGAGGATTGAAGACAGATTTGCATTGTATATGTACATATATAAATTGAAGTATAACTGACATAACATTGTATTAGTTTCAGATGTGCAGTGTAATGGTTCAATATTTGTATATATTGTAAAATGATCACAATAAGTCCAGTTAATATCTGTCACCATACATAGTTACAAAAAGTTTTTTTCCTTGTGGTGAGAATTTTCAAGATCCATTCTCTGAGGTACTTTCAAATATGCAGTACAGTATTATTGACTATAGTCACCATTGCCGTATATAACATCCCCATGACTTTTTCCTTTTATAACTGGGAATTTGTACCTTTTGACCCACCTATCCCCCTACATTAATCGACTATATTTAGCCCAGAGATATGTTTGTTTGGGCTGTGCTGTGTTTTAAAAATTGGAAAGTTTCACACAAAAATAAGGATTTCTGGCTCCTCTTAAATAATCAGACCTGTGATGTTGCAACACTGAACCTGCATTTTTACATGGTGACAGTTGGCTGGTCTAAATGGAGCAGTGCATACCACTTCTTACCCATCTTGTTGTTCTTTCACCATGCTCCCTTCACTCATAATTACTATTTGTCCAGGCACTGTAGTAGGCATTTAAAGTTTTATTCCTTGATTTAAAGGGTTATCTTTCATGGCAGATTAAAGAACTGTAAAATGCTTATAAAACCACTAATATTACAGGCTTATTTATGTGATACAATAAGAAATACATATTTTCTCTTTGTCTCTGATCGCTTAACACACAGCTCCTAAATCCCTTGGAATTGCCTGAGTGATATGAGTGTCTTCTAATCAGGCAGCTCTTGGGGGTGGGGGCTGGGGGGTATTGTTGTGTAGCTTCAGGATAGAGGCTGATTGCCAGAAAGGCCAAGGTGTGATTAGCAGATAGAGCATTCAGCCTCACCACCACCCCCACTTTTGGGGAGGGAGAGGGACTAGAGATCGAGTTCAGTCACCAGTGGCCAGTGATTTAATCAATCATGCCTACATAATGACACCTCCATAATAAACCCTAAACAACTAGGTTTGGAGAGCTTCCGGCTTGGTAAGTACATGGAAGTTCTGGGAGGGTGGTGTGCCTTGAGAAGGCATGGAAACTTTGCACCCCTTCCCCGTATCTTGTCCTGTGCATCTCTTCCATCTGGCCGTTTCTGAGCTGTATCCTTTATAATAAACCAGTAAGAGAGTAAAGTGCTTTCTTGAATTCTGTGAGCTATTGTATCAAATTATCAAACCCATGGACAAGGTTGTTGGAACCCCCAGTTTGTAGCTGGTCAGTCAGATATGTGGGAGGCCTGGAAATTGCTGTTGGCATCTGAAGTGGGGGGCAGTCTTTCTTGTGGGACTGAACACTTAAATCTGTGGAATCTGGCTCTGACTTCAGGTAGTTAGTGTCAGGGAGATGGAAAAGACAACATGTTACTGTCAGGAGAGAAAAACCCCTCATTTGGTGTCAGAAGTGTTATGTTTAAACCAGCACAGATTCATGGTAAAAAATATGTTGTTTTAAAGCACGTTTATTGTTGGTTATTTGTAAAGGGATAGTTAAGGCAGTTTCAATATTCATCCTGGCTAAAGCCAAATAGTTTATCTTCTGCCACTCCTTCCCCCCAAATTGTCTTCTTCCATACCCAAAAGTACCCCAATTCCTTTGTTTCATTTTCTTTGCCCTCCACATTTATTTCCTTTCCTTTCTTCCAGCTCTGATTCTCAATCAAACTTATTTATTCACAAAAGTCACACTTGAGCTTTATCACCTCAGTGTTTTGATTTCAGTGATTTGATTGTGTTTGCTTTGGTTTCCTTTCCAGCCTAACATACCCCATCTCTATGAAGCTTTCGTTGATCATCTTAGCCAGAAGGAATGTCTCATCTCTCCCACTTAATTCTCCTGGTAGTTGTTGTCTATACCACTGAGTATACCACACCACATTTCAGTTGTGGAGGGAGGGTTTTCCACCCAGGGAGTTCAGGATTTGAATCTTGAATTAGGCACGTGCCCCCCGAAACCTTACTTCTCTTAGCTTTAGTTTCTTCATTTAGAATGTGTAAATAGTTCCAACTTCAGAATTGTTGTGAGAATTCAGTGAAATAAATGTATATATGTGCTTATTTAGCACATTGCCTGGTGTATAACAGGAACTGAATAAGTGTTATTTATCTTCCATCCTCTCTCTCCACTTGGAATGTAGGGACTACGTTTTATGCTTTTTTGTAACTCTTCTGGCACTTAATGCAGTATGTGGCACATGGAAAATTTATTGAACAAACGAGTAAGAATAGATATAGTTCTATATAAAGGATTATTCTAAAGGACTTTTGAGTACAGATCATTAATTTTGATGTCAAAAAATCACAGTTTTATTAATATAAGCACAGAATAGCATTACAAGCTCTGTTTTTTGATATAGGTATGTTCTCCTGAAAGAAAGAAACATGCTCCTAACCCTAGAACAGGAGGCTAAGCGGCAGAGATTGCCAATGCCAAGTCCGGAGCGGTTAGAAAAGGTGAGATTTGTGGGAGGCTGGAGACTGCTGAGTGTGGGATAAAAGCTAAAAGGTGTGAGTGTATGGTTCCTATAATTCTTGGCAAGTAGATTTCTTTCTTTCTATTTCTGCTTGATTTTTAGAAAATTACAGAGCTATGCAACTATCACTACTATCTAATTTAGAACATTTCCATCACTCCAAAAAGAAACCTCATGCCCATCTGCAGTCACTCCCATTCCTACCTACAGCCCTCAGCATATGTGTGGACATATGTTTTTATTTATCTTGGGTAGATACCTAGGAGTAAAACTGCTGTGTTGTTTGGTAAATCTGTGTTTGAAATTTTAGGAAACAGCCCAACCGTTTTCTAAAGTACCTGCACTATTTTACATTTCCAGTTCTGGTTTAGCTACTTCTGTACCAACTAGGTCAGATTTGTTTAATGCTTTTTTTTTAATTGATGTAAAACACCCATAACAAAACTTATCATCTTAACCTTTTTAAGTGTACAGTTTTTAAATTAAAGCATAGTTAATTTATAAAATTGTGTTAGTTTCAGGTGTACAGCATAGTGATTCAGTTTTATATATATGTATTTTTTTCCAGATTGTTTTCCAATATAGGTATTACAAGATATTGAACATAATTCCCTGTGCTGTGCAGTAAATCCTTGTTGCTTATCTATTTTATGTATAGTAGTTTCTGTTAATTCCATATTCCTAATTTATCCTTCCCCCACTCCCTCTCCTCTTTGGTAACCATATGTTTTTTTTCTATGTCTGTGAGTCTGTTTCTGTTTTGTATATAGATTCATTTGTATCTTTTTTTTTTAGATTCAGCATATAAACGATATCATATGATATTGATCTTTCTCTGTCTGACTTCACTAAGTATAATATTCTCTAGGTTCATCCATGTTGCTGCAAATGGCAGTATTTCATTCTTTATTGTGTCTGAGTAATATTCCAGTGTGTGTGTGTGTGTGTGTGTGTGTGTGTGTGTGTGTGTGTGTATGTATGTATGTATGTATATATATACGTGTGTGTGTATATATATGTATTTGTATATATACACCACATCTTCCTAAGCCAATTGTCTGTTCATGGGCCCTTCAGTTGTTTCCATGTCTTGGCTGTTGTAAATAGTGCTGCTGTGAACATTGGGGTGCATGTATCTTTCCAAATTCGAGTTTTTCTTTTTTCCAGAAATATACCAAGGAGTGGGATTGCTGGATCATATGGTAGCACTATTTTTAGTTTTTAAAGGAAAATTTTCTGTAGTGGCTGCACCAATTTACATTCCCACCAAAAGTGCAGAAGGGTTCCCTTTTCTCCACACCTTCTCCAGTATTTATTATTTGTAGACATTTTGATGATAGCCATTCTGACCAGTGTGAGGTGATATCTCATTTGGTTTTGATTTGCATTTCTTCAATAATTAGAGATGTTGAGCATCTTTTCGTGTGGCTGTTGGCCATCTGTATGTCTTTGGGGAAATGTCTATTTAGGTCTTCTGCCCATTTTTTGATTAGGTTGTTTGTTTTTTCAATATTGAGTTGTATGAGCTGTTTGTGTATTTTGGATATTAACCTCTTGTCAGTCACATCATTTACAAATATTTTCTCCTCTTCCATATGTTGTCTTTTCATTTTGTTGATGGTTTCCTTTGCTATGCAGAAGCTTTTATATTTTGATTATGTCCCATTTGTTTATTTTTGCTTTTATTTCCTTTGCTTTGGGAGACTGATCTAAGAAAATATTGCTATGATTTATGTCTAAGAACATTTTGTCTGTGTTCTCTTCTAGGAGTTTTATGGTGTCATGTCTTAGATTTAGGCCTTTAAACCATTTTGAGTTTATTTTTTCATATGGCGTAAGGGAGTGTTCTAATTTATTGATTTACATGTGGCTGTCCAGCTTTCCCAACACCATTTGCTGAGGAGATTCTTTTCTCCATTGTATAGTCTTGCCTCCTTTGTCTAAGATTAATTGACCATAGGTGTGTGGGTTTATTTCTGGGCTCTCTATTCTGTTCCATGGATCTCTTTGTGCCAGTACCATAGTGTTTTGATAACTGTAGTTTTGTAGTATAGTCTGATGTTGTAGATTAATTGACTGTGGGTGCATGGGTTTATTTTTGAACTCTCTATTCTGTTCCATTGATTTATATGTCTGTTTTTGTGTCAATGCCACTGTGTTTGGATTACTGTAGTTTTGTAGTATAGTCTGAAGTTTGGAAGGGTTGTACCTTCAGCTTTGTTCCTTTTTTCTCAGGATTGCTTTGGCAATTCTGGGCCTTTTGTGGTTCCATATAAATTTTAGGATTATTTGTTCTAGTTCTGTGAAAACTGTCATGAGTATTTTGATAGGGGTTGCATTAAATCTGTAGATTCCTTTGGGTAGTATGGCTATTTTAACAGTATTATGTCTTCCAGTCCAAGGGCATAAGGTATCTTTTCGTTTCTTTGAATCATCTTCAGTTTCCTTTATCAGTGTTTTATAGTTTTCAGTGTATAGGTCTTTCACCTTGATTAAGTTTATTCCTAGGCTTTGTTTTTTGACACAATTAAAAAAATTTTTTTTAACTTTGTGATATTTCATTTTTAGTGTAAAAAAATGCAACAGATGTCTGTATATTAATTTTATATCCTGTTACCTTGCTGAATTCATTTATTAGTTCTTGTGTGGAGACTTCAGAGTTCTCTATATAGAGTATCATGTCATATGCAAATAGTGACAGTTTGGATACCTTTTATTTCTTTTTCTTTTCTGATTGCTGAGGCTGGGACGTCCAATACTACGTACTACGTTGAAAAGAAGTGGTGAGAGTGGGCATCTTTATTCCTGAATTTAGCAGGAAGGCTTTCAGCTTTTCACCATTGAGTATTATGCTGGCTGTGGGTTTGTCATAAAGGGCTTTTATTATGTTGAGATATGTTCCCTCTCTGCCCACTTTGGTGAGAGCTTTTAACATGAATGGATGTTGAATTTTGTCAAATGCTTTTTGTGCATCTATTGAGATGCTTGCTCATGTGCTTTTTATCTTTCCTTTTGTTAATGTGGTGTATCACATTGATTGATTTGCCTATGTTGAACCATCCTTGTGACCCTGGAGTGAATCCAACATGATCATGGTGTATGATCCTTTTTAAGTATTGCTGGATTTAGTTTGCTGATATTTTATTGAAATTTTGTGTGTCTGTATCATCAAAGGTGTTGACCTGTAATTTTCTATTTTTTTGTAGTGTCTTTGTCTGGTGTTGGTATCAATCAGGCTACTGGTGGCTTCATAGAATATCTTTGGGAGTGTTCCCACCTCTTCAGTCTTTTGGAATAGTTTGAGAAGGTTTGGTATAAATGTGTAAGTTCTTTGTATGTTTGATAGAATTCCTCAGTGAAGCAGTCGGTCCTGGACTCTTGTTTGCAGGGAGTTTTTAAATTACATATTCTATTTCACTTCTAGTGATCGATCTGTTCAAATAATCTGTTTCTTCTTAACTCACTTTTGGTAGGCTGTATGTTTCTAGAAACTTTTCCATTTCTTCTAGGTTTTTCAATTTGTTGACATATAACTATTCATAGTATTCTCTTATGACTTTTTGTATTTCTGTGGTATTGGTTGTTATTTCTCCTCTTTCATTTCTTATTTTGTTTATTTTGGTCCTTTTTTCTGGGTAAGCTTGGCTAAAGGTTTGTTAATTTTGTTTATGTTTCAAAAAACCAGCTCTTAGTTTTATCGATCTTTTCTATTGGATCTCTATTTTATTTATTTCCTCTCTGATCTTTATTATTTCCTTCCTTCTGCAGACTTTGGGTTTTGTTTGTTCTTCTTTTTCTAATTCTTTTAGGTGGTAGTTTAGGTTGTTTATTTGAGATTTTTCTTGTTTCATGAGGAAGGCTTGTATTGCTATGAACTTTCCTCTTAGAACTGCTTTTGTGGCATCCCAGTGGTGGTTATTGTCTTTTGCCTTGAGGTATTTTCTGATTCGTTCTTTGATTCCATTATTGACCCATTGGTTTTTTTGTAGCATGTTCTTTAGTTTCCATGTGTTTGTTCTTTTCCCATTTTTCTCACTGTGGTGCATTTCTAGTTTCATACCATTATGGTCAGAAAAGATGCTTGAGATAATTTCTATCTGCTTAAATTTGTTGAGGTTTGTTTTGTGACCTAGTATGTGGTCTGTCCTAGAGAATGTTCCATTATGCTTGAATGCATGTGTATTCTGTTTTTTTTTAATGTAGTGTCCCATATGTCAATTAAGTCCAACTGGTCTGTTGTGTCATTTAGGACCTCTGTTACCTTACTGATTTTCTATCTGGATGATCTGTCCATTGATGTCAGTGGGGTGTTAAAGTCTCCTGCAATTATTGTATTATTGTCCATTTCTCCCTTTACATCTGTTAGTATTCATTTTATATATTTAGGTGCTGCTATATTGGGTGCATATATGTTGACGAGTGTAATATCCTCTTCTATATTGATCCTATTATATAGTGTCCTTTGTCTTTCTTTATGGCCTTTGTTTTAAAGTCTATTTTGTCTGATAGGAGTATTGCTACCCCACTTTCTTGTCATTTCCATTTGCATAAAATATCTGTTTTGATCCCCTCATTTTCAGACTATGTCTTTCACCCTGAAGTGAGTCTCTCAGGCAGCATATTGTAGGTTCTTGGTTTTTTAATCCAGTCTGCCTCTCTGTGTCTTTTGATTGGAGCATTTAGTCCATAGACATTTAAAGTAATTATTTATTAGTATGCACTTTTTTCCATTTTAATCTTTGTTTTCCAGGGGTTATTTTATAGTTTTTCTTTGTTGATTTCTTCTTTTTGTTTTTCCTTTTGTGGCTTATTTTCTTTTGTAGTATGCTTGAGTTCCTTTTTTTTGTTTGCCACGCTGTGTGGCTTGCAGGATTCTTATCTCCCCAGCCAAGGATTGAACCTGTGTGCTCGGCAGTGAAAGCACAGAGTCCTAACCACTGGACTGCCAGGGAATTCTCTTGAGTTCCTTTCTTTTTGTTTTTGTGAATCTATTGTAGGTTTTTGATATGTGGTTACCATATCATAAGTATGGTATGTTGACCCATAACTATATCTAGTTGCTTTAAGCTGATAATCATACAAGTTCAAACACATTCTAAATGATCTACATTTTTATTCTTCCCTCCCCAACATGTGATTTTGGTGTCCTGTTTTACATCTTCATGCTTATCCTTTTGCTGTTAATTGTAGTTACCATTGCTTTTACAAAATTTCTTTGATTGTTTTTTAACCTATGTACTGGCTTATTTAAATGATTTTCAGTCCTTTTATATATTTGCCTTTCCTACTGTGATTTTCCCTTTCCTATAGAGTCTTTCTTCTTTTCTATTTAGAGAAGACCCTTCAGTATTTCTTTTAGGGTAGGTTTAGTATTGCTGAATTCTTTTATTTATTCATTTATTTATTTGTGGTACGCAGGCCTCTCACTGTTGTGGCCTCTCCCGTTGCGGAGCACAGGCTCCAGATGCGCAGGCTCAGCGGCTATGGCTCACGGGCCCAGCCGCTCCGCGGCATGTGGGATCCTCCCAGACAGGGGCACGAACCCGTGTCCCCTGCATCGGCAGGCGGACTCTCAATCACTGCACCACCAGGGAAGCCCTAAAATTATTTTTATTTATTTATTTTTAAATTAAAAAAAATTTTTTTTGGCTGTGCTGTATCTTTGTTGCTGCATGAGGACTTTCTCTAGTTGCAGCGAGTGGGGGCTACTCTTTGTTGTGGTGCTTTCATTTTTTTCATTTGTCTTTCCGTCTGCTATTTTGATTGGGTAGTTTCCATTATTCTGTCTTCCAGATTACTTATTTGTCCCTTCTGCGTCATTTAGTATGCTATTCATTGCTTCTAGATTGGTTTTCATACTGGCAGTTGAATTGTCTAATTTTGATTGGTTCATCTTTATAAAGCTTCTGGTTCCTTGTTATAGTGATCTTTATTTTTATTATTTTTATCTGCTTTTATTTATTTATTTAAAATTATGTGTTTATTTATTTATTTTTGGCTGTGTTGGGTCTTCGTTGCTGCTCACGGGCTTTCTCTAGTTGTGGCAAGCAGGGGCTACTCTTCATCACAGTGCGTGGGCTTCTCATTACGGTGGCTTCTCTTGTTGTGGAGCATGGGCTGTAGGTGTACAGACTTCAGTAGTTGTGGCACGTGGGCTCAGTAGTTGTGGCTCATGGGCTCTAGAGTGCAGGCTTAGGAGTTGTGGGTGAGCCACAAGTTGTGTGTGAGCAATGGGCTTAGTTGCTCCACGGCATGTGGGATCTTCCCGGACCAGGGATTGAACCTGTGTCCCCTGCATTGGCAGGTGGATTCTTAACCACTGTGCCACCAGGGAAGTCCCTGCTTTTACTATTTCCATTTTGAACTCAGGGTCTGTAGACTGGTGAGGTCTATTTTATTATTTGTTCTTTCAGGGGATTTCTCTTGTTTTTTTAAATTGGGAGTAGTCCTCTGTTTTTTCAGTTTACTAAACTTTCTCTGTCTCTGTGAATTTAGGAAAAACAGTTATCTACTGTGGTCTTAAAGGGGTGTTTTTATGTGGGAGTGTCCCTATGTAGACTGTGTCCAATATTCTTGGTGTGAGGGCTGGTTTTGGATGCCAGTCATGTCCTTCTTAAGAGTACTCATCATTATTTCCTTGATAGGGGGTGTGACTGGTGTCTAGAGTCTGTGCTGGATGTGAGGCAGGGCTTCCTCTTGGCTCTGTAGCTGTCACTGCCCAGTCAGGGGTGGGGTCTGCTCCCCAGTTGTTGGAGTAGAAGCCTGAGGGTCAGGTTCAATTAGTCTCTGTTGCTCTGCCCCAAAGGAGGTGATTGCTGAAGCAAGTGAGGCTCCTGTGGTCACAGCAAACCTGTGCACCACCTGTGTGGTTCTGTCTGGAAGCATCCCAGGGTCCTATCACTTTCTGTGTTGTGTTTGTTCCAGATCTAGTACAAGGCTGTGGCATGGAGTAGGGTGGAGGTTGGGGCATTGTGTCTGCAGGAATTGAGGTGGCTGTGCTACAACCTGAGATCTTGGCTGCCTCTGTGACAGACTTCTCCAGGACCTGTCTTCCCCAGATCTAGTGCTCAGCTGCACAGAGAGGGCAGAGCCAGGGTGCTCTCTCTGGGACACCAAGCCTGGCCTATCTGGGTACTCTTGCCCTGGGCCTGTCTGCCTGAGATTTAGCGCTTAGCTGCTTTGCATTCTTGTGGCCAGTGCCCAATGCGCCCACTGACAGTGTCTGCCTGACTAGACACTGTTCCCATGTGTGTACTGATAATAGTCTCTGTGGCTCTGCCCAGATCACATCCCAGGCACCCTGGTCTGTCTCTGCCTAAATAGACTGCATCTTTGCCCTGATCTCATGCCAGGCTACGGTGTGGAGTGAGCGAGGTCGGGGCATTAGCCCCTTCAGATTGGGAAGTACAGCAAGGCAGCAGCTGCCAGTACAAGGCTCTCTCAGACCTAATTGTTAGCAAGCCAGCATGTGTGCACTCCTCCCAAGTAGAGTCTAGGCTTCTCTAGCTCTTCTGTCTATCTCAGCGGATTTCCCACCAGGCAAGGGGGCTTGTCTCCTCGTGCAGGACCCCAGGACTGGGGTGGAGGTGCCCAGATTGTGGGTTGATCACTCCCTCCCTAGAGTGAGGGTCTGCCCATGTGAACCTTCTCTTCCTTTCAGATCCTTCCCAGGGGCACAGGTCCTGACCTGATGCCCCTTTTTTTTTCTGTTCTACCTGGTTACATGGAGATCTTTCATGCAGCTTTGGTTGTGTAGGAGATCTTCTGCCAGTTTCCAGTTAGTTTTCTGGGAGAATTGTTCCACATGTAGATGTATTTTTGATGTGTTTTTGGGGGGGAGGTGAGCTCTACTTCCCCCTACTCTGCCATCTTGATTCCCCTGCTGTAGCTCAATAATATTATGTTCACATTACTGTAAAAAGGTCAACTATTATTTAGGTTAGATTTTCTTCATCATTAAAAAGAAATCACTTGGGTTCTTTATTTCCATTCCTAGAGGTAATCAATCCTGTGTGTTGCCTATTTATCCATCAGAATTTTTCTCTGCATGTAGAAATGTGCCTGATAATTTTTATTTACACAAATGTGGTTATACAGTATATACTCTTCTGAAACTTGCATCTTCTACTTATTAGTATATTTTGGAGATTTTTCCGTATCAGTAAGTGCAGAAGATCTGCCATTATTTTTTTCATGGCTGTACATGTTTAAGATATTTCTTTCATGTAGAGGTTTTATGTTTTATTTAGTTAGATTTATCAGGTTGTTTCTTTTTTTCATAGAGTGCTTTCAGGGTCAGCTCTTTATTGATTTTTTTCTGTTTCGTAGTAAGTAGTCAGTGAGATTGGAACGCAGCTTTTTGTAATGGCTTCAGTCTTGCTGCCTTACCTCAGCTGCTTCAGGTTTCTTTCCCCACACTGCTCACCACCATTAAGACCTGATATTCCTGCAGAGAGTCAAAGGTGGTATTGGATAAAATCTCAATTATTTACCCTAATTATGGAGAAGGTTATTCTGCCTTTATAAACATTGATTTAATCATATTTTGGGGTTTTTAAACTTTATTTTGATAAAACATGAGGCTGGCAGAAAAATTACAAGAAAAATACAAAGAGGCATCCTTCACCCAAATTCCCTATGTATTTTACCACGTTTGTTTTATCCGTCTTTGCCTCCTCTCCACATAACTACATTTTTCCTCAGCTATTTGAGAGTAAGTTATATATGTGATATCCCTTTACCCATAACTACTTTAGTGTATATTGCCAAAAAAACCACGGATATTTCCTTATATAACCACTGTACAGTTTTCAAAATCAGGAAATTAACATTGATACTATAATCTACAGATCTTACTGAAATTTCATTAGTTATTCCAACATGTCCTTTTATAGCAAAAAAACCCCCGGGCTGGTGTGTTTTCAGTGTTGTCTCTTGAGTCTCCTTGAATCTGATTACTCAGTCTTCCTTTGTGTTTTATGACATCGACACTTTTGAAGAGGATGGGCCAATTTGGGTTTGTGATGTTTCTCATGATAATCATGATGATTGGCAGGAATATCATAGAAGTGATGCTGTATTCTTCACAGTGCATCATGTGAAGAGGCATGCAATGTTGATTTGTTCTGTTACTGAACTTGTTAGCATTAGTCATTTGGTTAGCCTGGTGTCAGGTTTCTCCACTGTAGAGTAACTAAATTTTTCTTTACATTGAGATCATGTAAATATCTTTTAAACACTCCAACTTGGACTCGTTGGTTTTAGCATCTATTGATGATGATTTTTGCCTCAATCAGTGATTATTACTGTGATGTTTGCCAAATGGTGATTTTCTAATTTCATTGTTCATTCTACATTATTTGTTAGCTTTCTTCCGTAAGAAAGGGCTTTTCCTTTTCTCCATGTCTTCCTTTCCTTTCCTTTCCCTTTTCTTTCTTGAGTCATGCATTCCAATTTTATTCAATGAGTTAAAATCCTTTAATATCATCATTCTAGATTTGGCCAGTGTGTTTTCCCTTCAAGCTGGCCTATATGTCCTCATCATTCTTTGATGAGGAACGGCAAGATATTCTGGATTCATCCTGTACTTTTCCCGCCCCAATCCTGGAATCAGCCGTTTTACAGAGGAACCCTGATTCCTTTGAATGGAGAATGGTATATTTAGAAACTAAGATCTGGGTGGTACATGTTTTCATTGCTACAAAACATTTGTAAAGTAATGTTACTTTATTTTTAGGTATATTTGGCAACTCTTCTTTTAAGGAAAGTTATGCTTTAGAGACTCTTCTAGGTGGATTGGCTGTTTATAAGTAGCACATTTTTTATTTGATGAAAAAGCTTTTGCTATAATGGTGCTGTTCTAATAAGACTTTTAAACTTCAATAATAGATTATCCCCTCTCCCTGCTTTATTTTTTTATTTTTTTTCCCTCTCCCTGCTTTAAAAAATATATTTCAGAGGTGAACTTCAGCCCAGTAAATCATATGTACTATACTTTCTGAATTAGTAGAATCTAAAATAGTAACAGTTTTAAACTGAAAGTGATTATAATTTTTTTTAACCTCAAATACAGTTTTCTCAGTGCTTTGTGACACTTTGTGACATACTACTAACGAAAATTTATCAAGAAAAGTTTTAAAAGAATTATTCTCAATTTAAGATATAAGCTGAAGCTTCGGAACTATGTAAGGACACTTTTGGCTCTGGGAAAGTTGTAAACTAGAAAAGAAAGCTCTTTGAAGTTGGCTTTTTTGAATGGGGTGTATCTAATTGATACTTTTGATTTTCTTTCTCATCTGTTGGCATGAACTTGAATAATTGGATGTTAACTCTGTGGACTTGGTAGCCATTTATTTTCTTATCTTTGTGAGCTAACATTAGATTTCAGTTAGGAACCTCAGCCCTGACCTTGGGCAGACTCTTTAATGTAGGACTAGTCAACAGCCAGGTTTACTGAGTTCCTACGGGTCAGAGAGCTTTGTATTAGGCCCTGATCGGTGTGGTCTCTTCACTCTTCTAAGTTTGTCTGTCTTCAAGATGGGATTTGTCATTCTTACCCATCTTTTATTTCTCAAGGATTTTGTAGAAATTCATGTAGTGTGAGGATTCAGTGTGGCTTTGAGTTAAGTAGGCCATAAAAGTGCTGAGTGTGAGCTGCATATATAGGTTATGAAGTAGTTTATCTAAATATGTGGCTTTCACATCTCTCTTAGGTTCCACAGCTACCTGGGGAATTATCTTTATAATCTAATACCCCTCCCCTTTTTAGGTTTCTTATAAGGAACAAGTATTTATATACAGTATTTCATAGCTGTTATGATGCTTAAGATAATACACATATATCACTACCTAAAAATGGCTCTCAGGATTTAGAATTATGAAAAAATTTAGCTCACCTGTCATTACAATCCCCAATGTATGAATATTTATTTTTGAATAAATATATATTGCTCAGCCAATATATTATGTACAATGTCAAACATAATAGAAATGTTAAAAGAAGGAGATAAAAAATAGAAGTTCTAATGGTATCTTCTTGTGTCTTGATGGATCTTTGGAGATTAGTATCAGGATAGGTTGGTATTCCATTCCCTATAATAGCAACAGCTGCCAAGTAGGTCAAAATATCTGTATCTGAGTGTTAGGGACACACTAATTAATTAAGGCCAAAACATAGGTTTTAATATTTAAAAAGCAGCTGTTAATCACTTCTTAATAGCTCACTGAGTTTTAAAATGATGAGTCAAATTGGGTCTCCAAAAGGAATCTATGCAGGTGTATCCTACTCCAAACAAAAGTAATATATGGAAATTTGAGCTGAATAGATTTTCATTTAAATGAAACTAAACTTAAAAAAAATTATAAAAAGTGATATTACGGACACCTATGTATATGCATACCCAGCCAGAAAGATTTTTAGGAAATATTTGACAGAATGGTTCTTTGACAAAAAGATTCATCATAGGTTTTCTGTAGCATAGTCATTATGTGTTTTCTTTCTTTGGAATTCTGTCATGTGGTGATTGTTGAAATTATATCTTTCTGTTCTCTTCTCAGGTAGTAGATTCCATGGATGCATTAGATAAAGTTGTCCAGGAAAGGGAAGATGCCCTCAGACTTCTTCAGACTGGTCAAGAAAAAGCTAGACCTGGTGCTTGGAGAAGAGACATCTTTGGAAGAATCATCTGGTACATAGTGGCTCTTCTAAGATGAGAGTGAAGTCCCATGCCTCATTCCCCATCCAGCATCTTTTAAGAATATGAGATATATTAGCTGTATCTAATATACAAAGAGGCCCCCAAACCCCTTTTGAACTACAGGATATGAATGAAGGTAGCTGTATCTGATAGCCAGGCATCCCATTCCCATGATTCAGTTATTTATGGGTTCTTTATAATAGTGGTTCTTAATCTTATGTGAATCAAATGACCTTTTAAGAATTTGATGAAAGTTATAGATCCTTCCCCCAGGAAAAAGTTATATATGCACATATAATTTTAGAGGGTTATAAATTCCATGAAGCTAATTTTAGGACACACCTATCCTCTTTGCCCATTTCTGGAACCTGGAACTATTAAAAAAAGAAGCTCTCCAGGAATAAGGCCGCATGAACCAGTCTCAGTTTGCTCCCATTGCCATTAGGATAGGCCCTAGTCCAAATTTTGAATAAAAATAAACAGTTTATTTTCATTAAATCTTTCCACCTTTGTGGCATCTTGTCCCCTATGTCCAGTTCCAAAGTCCTGTCAGACGTTGGGAAAGGATGTGATAGTAAACATTCACACTGAGGTATAAGTAATTGAGAAGACCCAGTATATTCTCTCTTCCAGGGGTTTATTTGCATTTGGGTTGAACTACCAAAAGGAAGCATGTTCAGTAAAATTTTTGTCATCAGTCAGCAAGATGAGGAAGGCATTTTGGGTGGTTGGAGACCTTCCCTGTACTCCTGAAATTACACTACAAAACAGCACTTACGCATTTGGTAGATTGTTTTAATGGAGTTTGCGGTAATGGGGCTGCTTGGAGCCAAATTTAGGGGAATGGCTGTGTTGTCTGTAACCGTGTAATCCAGTACAGAAAAGAGAGTAATTGCCAAAACACCTGCCTAAGAACTTTGATCTATTTTCTTTTCTTTTCTTTTTTTTTTTTGGATCTATTTTATTTTGTACTAAACTTTATTGGGATTAATCCAATTGAGGCCAGTTAGGAAAGGGTGAGGATACGGGAGAGAATGTGTGTCAATTTTAGAATCTGTAAGAGTGCTATTCTCATTAAGGTTTAAAAATTTTTGCTTTTTAACTTTCCTGGAGTTAAACAAAGTAGGGAACAAAGCAGTTATATCAGGACTTGCCTGATGGTTCAGTGGTTAAGATGTGGCGCTTCCAATGCGGGGGCTCCCGTTCAAATCCTGGTCTGGGAACTAAGATCCCACATGTTGCGTGGCCAGGAAAAAAAAAAAAAAAGCAGTTACATCATCTTTCCAATGTAGCTTATTAAATGAAACATTATAATTCCAATGCCTTTTCCCTAATTTTCTGTTGCATGTTAAAATATTTAAATTAGCCTTTTAAATGCAGAGATTCTTCAAAACATTACATCTAAATTTTTTTTTCTGACAAAAAATCATGTGGCAGTAATGTCAGAGAATACTTTTTGGATGTGTCTTTCCCTTGGTTGTTGAAAGATAGTGGTAGACTATCATCCTGCCGAACTGAGGGGATTCCTGATAAACTGAGGGAATTCAGTACCTTTATCTGTTCTGCTTAAAGCAGTGTGGTTCATTGCTCCAGTGGCACTGCCTGTCAAATTATATGCTAAATACCAAAATTACAAAGAGATCGGAACTTAGGCTTCTGACATTACAGGTTAATTCTGGATTTTTAGAGAAGATTGGTTATATGCCCTGAAATTAATCCTTCTGTTACTTTTTTAATTGAAGTATTTTCAAATAAATGTTACAGTGAATTCACAATTTCCTTTTTTCCTACTCAGCATTATGATTTTTTAGGTTTTGTTATGTTGAGGTAGATATAGATAGATATCTATATCAGTTGGTGCAATTTACTTACATTTTAAAAACAAAACATACATGTAAATATCAGTGTTTCAAATTATATGTGTGTGTGTACATATATAAAATTAGTACACACATATATATGTAGTAAAAGTACAAAATATATCTGGTAATGATACACTCCAGGTTATGGCTAGAAGCTATTGTGAAAGTAGAGAACTTAAGCTGTGTCTTTAAACTTTTATATATATATATATATTTTTAAAAGAGTGATCTGAAGCAAACATTGCAAAATATTAACATCTGCAATTTTGCAGTGGATTCATAAGTGTCTTATATTTAAGCTATAAAAATTTTTAAATCTTTTAAAAGCCAATTACATCTCATTTTATTGAAAACATATTTAGTTCAAAGAAGGCTAAAACTCTGTAAAAAAGTGAAAATGTATTAAATGTTTTCTGTAGGGTGATACCTTTTTGTTTTCTTGGCAGGCACAAGTTCAAGCAGTGGCCTATACCTTGGTACCTAAATAAAAGATACAATAGAAAACGATTCTTTGCAATGCCCTATGTGGAACGTTTTGTCAGGTGAGCACAAGTACCATTAGTACTAAAATGTATCGTTACATCAGATGACGTGTGTTAAGCTTTTATATAAATAATACATATTCATTGTCAAAAAACTAGAAAAATCAGGTAAAAAAAGAAATTAGTTTTATGTAATTTCACCATCCAGAAATAGCTACTGTTAACATTTTAATGTATATCCTTTGAAAAGTTTTGTTGTCTTTCTATTCATCAACCTGTTCTGTGTAAGTAATGATTAAATCTTTTTGGATTGTTAAAAGGAAGGCCCAAATACTTCGCTGCATAGAACGTGAGCTCATGTTATTGCAGGGCTTGCTGAAATGAAATAAGCAATTGAAGAAATTAACTGCACTGGCTTTTCCTCCTCGCTGTCTCCAAACCTAATGTGCAATTTGATCCTTTTGTCCCTTAGCCGTAATAGGTGAAGCTGTAAATAATGTGACTTTAATGTATGAGAATTTATGAATGCAGTGTCACTTTTACAGGCCTTAAATATATTGTTTTTGAAACTACCTTAAGCCTTACCTTCAGAACATGCAGCATAACCTTCTGAATATTCTTAAGAATAGCAAACCTTTAACATGGGTTTATTTTTTTTAAATGGCCAAAATTTAGTTGGAGCAAAGACTGATGAATAGAATGCATAATCTGATTTCAACTTTGTTTAGTCTTACTTTATACTTAATTTATAAAGTAGCTTATATGTTTTGTATATGTATTTTTATCTCTATCCAAATATATAACCCTTATCTCAAATTTCTGTGACCTCCCCCATAGCACTGGCATATTGTAGTTATTCAGTACCTTTTTTTTTTTTTTAATATAAAGCCCTGTATTTCACCTTCACTCTGGAATGAGTTTTGCTGAATATAGAATTCTTTTTTAAATACATTTATTTATTTTTGGCTACATTGGGTCTTCATTGCTGCGTGCAGGCTTTCTCTAGTTGCAGCAAGCAGGGGCTACTCTTCTTCGTTGCGGTGCACAGGCTTCCTATTGCGGTGGCTTCTCTTGTTGCGAAGCATGGGCTCTAGGTGCGTGGGCTTCAGTAGTTGTGGCTCGCAGGCTCTAGAACACAGGCTCAGTAGTTGTGGCACATGGGCTTCGTTGCTCCGCGGCATGTGGGATCTTCCTGGACCAGGGTTCAAACCCGTGTCCCCCGCATTGGCAGGTTGATTCTTAATCACTGCACCACCAGGAAGTCCCAGTACCTGTCTCTTAACTGTATTGTTATATTTCAATTTAAGTACAGTAGAGGCTAGGCATCCATGAATTTATCATTTGCAATTTTGATAATTCCAAAGTGACCTTATAAGTCAACATAATTTAGCTGAGGCACAAAGGCCTAATGCCCTGGGATGCTGATAGGTAGAGGCAAACCCAGAGTGGCTAGTCCAGCTAGCACTAAGCATCATCTCTTAGCATGGCTTTATTCTCTCAGTTGTGGGGAAATGATGTTAGACTGAGTGCTATTTGAAATTAGGGAATTCCTAAACACCTCAGGACGTATCTCAGGATGTAAAATATCTAATGTATTCAATAAAACTACATTATTTCTAAAAATAAAGGAGAAAGTCCAGTCTGTTAGAGGCTCACAGGTCTGTTCTTTCTTTCCAGTCAGGAAATAGGAAGGAGAATTGGTGTAGCGTTACAGATGCTTTTGATTTCATGTTTATCTTTGACTTGTGTAGGTTTACAATGATTATTCAAGTTTAATAATATACATTACACACCTGATACAGAGACGGGCATGATTGAGGTCTTTAAGTGATTGATTTGGACATATATTGACAGTACCGAGTAACAGGGAAATAGTTTTGTATAAATTGCTGTTATGCTTTTATTTACCTAGATTGAGAACTGAGAAACAAGCCCGCATCAAAGCAAGGAAGAGAAGTTTAGCAAGCAAGAAAGAAAAGTTTCTTCAGGAAAAGTTTCCACATCTTTCTGAAGCCCAGAAGTCAAGTCTTGCCTAAGATATCTGAACTCTTAATTTACCATTTTGTTCTTCTTGGATTACAATCTGTATACAAAAGTAAATACATATTAAGTGGTTTATAAATAACTTGTGTTTTTAGTCAAATGACTGTCGACTGTTTTAAGTGTTATTATGGCATGCTAAATCTGGAAGTGGTCAAAATCAGGTATAAAGTTCAGATTAAATTCCCATTTTATAAATTCTGACATCTAAGCAGACTTTTAATCGCCTGTATCTTAGAGTGGGAAAGTGATATAACTGCTATAGCAAAGGCAATAAGGTAATTTTGGAATTCAGGTAACCTTTTTACTACTATTGTTACTAGATAGATAGATATGAAGGGGCTATGGATTCTACTGTTAATAAACAGTGAGTACTTCCATTCAAAATAATGATAAATACATTTACTACTTAAAGTGGCAAGTTACAACACAGCAGTCCAAAAAAAAAGTATTTCTGGAGTGGCTAGTAATTTTTATTTAATTTTAAAAGCCTAAGGTAAAAAACATAGGCAGTAAGTTTTACTAGTCAATAAAAAGCAATTCTACCATAAACAGAGTTGGAAAGCATTTTACTGAAAGCAAAATATTTAGAGAAAATAGACATTTTTACAAAATTATAAAATGCTTGTAATAAGAATAAGTGCATTTCAAGGAAAGCACAAACTTATTTTAATTTACAGAGCCAGTTAAAGCCTTAAAAAATTTAAGTGGAAATTGAAATATGCAAAAATGTATAAACATTCTACAAAAGATGGTTGTTCTTTTCCTGAGTATACTAAAGCTATGAAACGTAAGGTGACAAAGAAGGTAGTCATTTGGGAACTCTTCTCAAGGGCATTTCCTTTCTACACACTGCTTCCCTCCTTCTTCATATTCTTGTTTGGAAATCCACATCTGCTGAAAGGTGCCCTGTGAAATGGAAAGAAAAAATTACGTATGTACCTTTCTATTAGAAAATTTTTTCTTTTAATATCTTCATTATCACAACTCCTAATTTTTGAAGAACTCTTAAACCCCTCCCAAAATAGTACTCAAATTACACCCTTCTGGGCTTCCCTGGTGGCGCAGTGGTTGAGAATCTGCCTGCCAATGCAGGGGACATGGGTTCGAGCCTTGGTCTGGGAAGATCCCACATGCCGTGGAGCAACTAGGCCCGTGAGCCACAATTACTGAGCCTGCGAGTCTGGAGCCAGTGCTCCACAACAAGAGAGGCTGCGATAGCGAGAGGCCCACGCACCGTGATGAAGAGTGGCCCGCACTGCCACAACTAGAGAAAGCCCTCGCACAGAAATGAAGACCCAACACGGCCATAAATAAATAAATTAAAAAAAAAAAATTACACCCTTCTTTTTTCTGCCCTCCTCCAGAACACGCAAAGACACTATTTAGTCTTGCCCAAGTTTATATAGAATATTAAATCTTTCTATACTGTCATGAGGATTTAGAAAATGCTGGGAAAGGAAGATGAAGAGTTTAGCTATGATGGACTGATTAAGGCAAAAACAGAAATTGTTGGAAGGCTTGATCCTAGTACAGCATTGATGAAATGTTCTAGCATTTGATTAATGGTAACGTTTAGAACTCAAACTAGGATAAAGTTTTACAAGTACACAAACGACAGTACACACGCACTATGCAAAATAAACAGAAGGTCAAAGGAGGAAAATGACTAAAGGAGGAAGGAACGTGGACTACGTTACTACTAAGACGTGTAAGGAGAAGAAATCCGTTCCCTATGATTATTCAAGTGGATTCATATATTGTATCCAGTTTTGAACTAAGATCACTAAAAGACTAGAAACAGAACATAGACCAGAAATATATAAATGGACAGTTACAAACATTTAATAGTTAATAGCTTTTTAAAATGTTTAGCATAAGTACTTAGTGACATTTACTTTGGCTGCTCTGAGGTGAAGGGGAAATCCTCCAAATTTAGGGTGCAGATAAGTACAAGGACTTCCTCTTGATTCACAGTAGGCACCAGTCCAAGCAGCATGCAAACCCCAACACCATGACTTCACCATTTGCCCTAAGAACCAATTCCTGACTTACTCTACCTCACCAACAGGCCAGGGAGCAACCAGAACCCAAGAAGGAATGATTTAATTTTTTTTTTTTTTTTTTTGCGGTACGCGGGCCTCTCACTGTTGTGGCCTCTCCCGTTGCGGAGCACAGGCTCCAGACGTGCAGGCTCAGCAGCCATGGCTCACGGGCCCACCCGCTCCGCGGCACGTGGGATCTTCCCAGACCAGGGCACGAACCCGTGTCCCCTGCATCAGCAGGCGGACTCTCAACCACTGCGCCACCAGGGAAGCCCGGAATGATTTAATTTTAAATGTGCTGCAGGTTAAGTCCTGACCAGAGCCAATGGGAGTATTATTAAAAGAGGCAAGGATAAGTTAACAGATGCCCGCCTCTGTGTGAGAGGGGAAACTAATTAGGCTGACAATACCCACTAATAAGGCATTGAGGCATTTTGTCATTTTGGAACATGTAAAACTGGTATCAGGTCCTCTACTAATTTGATAGCTAAAAACTGCAAAGATAAATGATCCATGGGGATTTTTAGTCTTTCTACTAAATTTAGTATTTTCAGTGATACATTTAAGTTAAATAAGAATCTTCAACTATTTTGCAAAGTAGTTTATCTACTAACCAAAGAAGCTAGAATGGAGCCACCGATCCATGAACTAAACCTCCGTTCCACTGTTGTATTATTTGCAATCAGTTTCAACCGCATACTCTAAAATAGAAAGGGAAGAATAAGTATTAGTAGGATCAAATAGAACAAGTGACTTAACTTAGGAAATTCAAGTTATGACCTTTTAGTGGCTCTGGTTCAAGCACTAATTACACATGATTATTTTGTAGTAGCCAGATTAATAGTAGGCATAGGTTGGACTACTGTATAGGATTTTAAAGTACTTTGATTATGTCTTGTAATGTGTAGTTGAATAAGAGAATAAATTATATAAACCTTACAAAACTGCATACTAGATAGCATGGCATTCAGAATTTAATCCTAAAACAGCAAAATAAGTACTTAACACTATAAATCAGGTACTGTGCTAAGTGCTTCATATATTATTTCATTTTGTCCAACATCAAGTATAATTATTATCCCAACCTGCTGCCCTTTCTGTAGTGCTCAACTTTCTAACTTACTTTTTTAGGCCTTCAAAATCCCTCCTCATTTAGTTCATCCCTCATATCTTAGTTCAACCCTCCCTATTCCTCCCTGCCCCCATCCAAATCAAAACACAGGCATAAGATCTCAGGAAAGTTTATTCACACTGCTTTCTTTCAAGTTAGTGTTTCTGTTCTGCTGGAACACTCTCAATAAACATGGTTTTATGGCTCAGCACTATCCCTATCTCACTTCCTGTATGGAGAGATTTCCCCCCTACCTAGGAATTTGCTTCTGGGGAGTTCTCAAACTGTTGATACTTACCAATTATTCTATATATGAACATACAGTTTGAGTCTTTTTCAAAGTGAAATAACTGTGTATGTAGCAGGGGTGGAGTATGTGGAATGGGAGGGAGGGGTGCTGAGAGCAGGAGGGATGAATACAGGGTTTTGTAGGTGAGGAACTGGTTGATATCTATTACAATGGATTTCATTAAATTTTTTTTGTTGTTGTTGATTTCATTACATTTTAATTGCCTCCTAAAAGACAAGGATAGTATCTAACTGGTCTTGACCAGACCTTGGACAGCCCAAGTCTATATTCATTATTCTGGGACTTTTATGAAATCTAATGATTAGTACTATAATTAAGGTAGATGCCAGGTCAGTCTATATCTCCAAGAATGTACGGAGGTATCAATCTTGTGCCTATATCAATACTTACATAACAAATATAAAAATGTGGCATATGTAAAACAGTCCTTTTTATGAGAAACCAAAGGCTATCAAGTACACAAATTCTATAGATTCTGTTAGGGCCTATGTAATCTCTAATAAAGTTTTTTAAAATGTAATATTTATTGCAGGATACCTTACAAAAAACTACTTGATGGAAGTTTAAAAATCTAAAGACTATGACTACTACTCTGTTACTAATGTGCCACGTAAACTACCTTCTCCCTAAACCAGGTTCTTCTATCCTTTTGAAAGTTATCACAGTGCACCAAGGGATGTTTCTAAAACATAAAAGCTCTTCAGTCCTCCGCCAAATTTTATCTTGTAAGTTTGCTATTAATAAGTGACATGACCTGGTACCTATCTCTGTGGGTTGAACTGTATCCTCCAAAGAGGTATGTTGATAATCCCTAGTCCCTGTGAATGTGACCTAATTTAGAAATAGAGTCTCTGCAGATGTAGGGTGGACCCTTAATCCATTACAACTGGAGTTCATTTAAGAGGACATACCCACAAAGGGAGAATGCCACATGACAACGGGGATAGACACTGAAGTGCTATAACTGCAACCCAAGAAACGCCAAGGATTGCTGGCAAATCATGCGATGCTAGAAAGAGGGAAGGAAAAATTCTCTTCTGTACGTTTCAGAGAGCATGGCCCTAATGACATGTTGATTTCAGACTTCTAGCTTCCAGAACTGAGAGGTAATAAATTTCTGTTGTTTTAAGCCATCCAGTTTGTGGTACTTTGTTACAGCAGCCCTAGGACATAATATACCATCATGCTCATCTTTCCAGCCATATAGCTCTCCCCACTTCTACACAGACTATAAGCCAACTACTTCAAAATATTGGAATATGCCATCTTCCCTTCATATTCGGCACATGGTATTCCCTCTACCTAGATGTCCTTTCATAAACTGCCAACCAGCTGAACTCCTATTCATTCAAACAGTTTCTTAATGAGGCTTTCCTCTGACACTCCTAGGGAATTAAGTGCCTTCCCCTCAGTGTTCTTAAGAGTGCCTGGTTGATGACATACTGAACCACTTAGCACGTTAGTTTTTATTTTCTGCATGTCTACTCCTCCTAACTGACTAAGCCCTTGGTGGGAAGGGACTATATTTTCTATCCTTAGTGCCTAACAGACTATAGGTACTTAAGTATGGAATCAATGAATAAAGTGAGATTCAAACAGTACAAGAGTAACTAATAGATGTCATCTAGAAAAATTTGATTAATAAGGGGTATTAACTTTAAGTAATACCATACCAGGCAGACACAAAATACCATCAACCTACTGAAAAACAAACTATATAAAGTTTCACCAGCAGTGAGGATACATATGACTGAAAAATACCACTAAAGAACAAACAAAACTTACCGGGGGTGTTTTCTGAGAGAGTTCTCTATTCAACCTGTCAGTAAAGCTCTGAATTAGCGTGTTTCCTCCTGCCACTATAACGCTGCCATAGAGACCCTGGGATGAAAACAAAAATAAATTAGTTCCAAATGTTTCCAACAGTTTTAAATACAACTACAAATAAAACCATGTCTTCCAGTACAATTTTCCCTTTTTTAATTTTTTACTTCTACATAGACCTACTAGTTTAATCTAGTGGTTCTCAATCCTGGCTGCATATTCAACTCATTAGGGAGCTTTTAAAACACCAATACCTGGGGGCAATTAAATAAAAATCTCTGGGGATGGGGTCCAGGAAAAGTTTTTGTTGGTTTATTTAAAACTCTCCAGATGAGGGCTTCCTTGGTGGCACAGGGTTAAGAATCCACCTGCCAATGCAGGGGACATGGGTTCGAGCCCTGGTCTGGGAAGATTCCACATGCTGCGGAGCAACTAAACCCATGCGCCACAACTACTGCAGCCCGTATGCCTGTGCTCCACAACGAGAAGCCTGCGCACCGTAACAAAGAGTAACCCCCTGCTCTTTGCAACTAGAGAAAGCCCACGCGCAGCAACAAAGACCCAACGCAGCCAAAAATAAATAAATAAATTTATAAAAAAAGAAAACTCTCCAGATGATTCTACTGTGCATTAAAATTTAAGAATCACTATCTTAAAGCAATTATTCTATAATCCAATCATAATTTTCTGGCAGATAGCTGCCAGTATTTCATTAGAGGTATATTTCATAATTACATCATCTCAGAATGCACATCTAGAAGTTACGATGTTTAAAATTAGACAAGGTTTAATGATTATGGTGGATAATGCATACTCTGACAATAGTCCTGGCCAAAATGACTGCTACCTTTCTCTTCTGCAGAGACAAACTTTTTCAAAATCCACGTGCTGAGGCCTCCCCCGCCAAAAATAAATTCTCAGTAATAAGGAGTATATTTACCTCTAATCTGCATGTATGCATCAGAAAGTTAAATGTCAGCCTGCTTTTTTAGTGGCTAAATTCATATTTTAAAAATTTATTCCAAATGTCTAAATCATCTAACTTTTGAAAGAGAAAATGGAATATAGAAGCATCTCCTTTGCAGTCAACAATAGTTTAAAGGAGAAAACTCAACAAAAAACAAAGTTAGCAATGTCTTACAGTAAATGTACTTCAAATCAACTGCCTTCCCCTTGAGTTTACACTAAAAAATTGCATACTTACAACCCCATTATCCTAGAAGCAGCACATCCCTGGCAGGTAATTAGTTGAAATAAAGAACATTTTTCATAACTACCCGGAAGTCTTTTTTGAACAACATGATTTTTTATAGACCCTTAGCTATTAGCACTATGCTCTAAGCAAATGCATTAACTCAAAGAAAATCAAGGCAATACGTTGGCTACAAATTAAATCTAGCTTTTAAATAAGATATAATCTAATAATTAGTGTGGTATGGAATATGGAGTTAGTCCTTAAAACTTGGCAAGAAATAAACTGATGAAACAAACAGCTTGGAAAAGCACAAAAAATATGAAGTTTATATCTAAACTCCATGTAAAAGTTACATAATTTAAACCCTAAACCACACCTTCCTGAAAAATAAAAAGTAAAACTGTACTAGGTACATTAAAAATCACCAATAATCTATATCTTGGTATGTCACGTTTTAGGAAATCTCTAGAACAGCAGTGTTCAAAAGAACTTCCTGTGATGATGGAAGTGTTCTACATCTGCACTGTCATAGAGCAGCGACTAGCTATTTATAATGTGGCTAGTGCAACCGAAGAATTGAAATTTAAATTTCTGTTTATTTTAACTGAATTGCCACATGTGGCCAAAAGCTACCGCACTGGACACAGCTCTAGAGTTTTGCATTTTTCCTTTTCTAGTAGAACTTCATTTTTTTACATATTTTTATAAAATGGACTTCAAAGTCAATGGCCAAAGTTGCCAACTTAAATAATGATGGCCATTATAAATAATGGGGCACTAGATTGCCCTAAAAGATACCTTTATGCCATAAATGAGACTGGCACTTACTGGTCTGATATCAATATCGCACATTCCAACACTTGTAGTGACAACATGACTGACGCCCAGCATTGTATTTCCTGATAACCCCTATAACAAAATAGAAATGAGTAGTCACACAGAAGACCTTCAAACAATAAAGCACATCCAAAAAAGTTTAGTCAGTCTTATTTAGGTTTTGTAATTACAAGAGATCTTTAAAGGAAAAACCAGGCTAATTATAAAAATAAGCTTTTATACCTTTACATTGGAAGGGTCAAATAATCCTTCAGGAATCTTTAACCGTTCTGCTCCAAAATCACAGTTGTAGCCATTGGGGAATTCATAATGAACAGTTGGCATCTGTGCGGCTACTCTGAAAACATATCAAACAATATTAAACAAAAGACAAAAACAATCCTCTTCAGAATTATAAACTACTAAGGAATCATCAACTTATAAGAAAGCAGAGTGATAATATCTTATTTTCTTTTAAAATGTTATTCAGTATTTCTTAACTTTTTACCTTTAGACCAGTTAAGCATATTCTACAATTTTTTAAACTAAACAAATCAATTTCTTTCCTCATTTATAAAGTACACAGTTTAAAAAAAAATTTTTTTTTAAATTTTTATTTATTTTTGGCTGAGTTGGGTCTTTGTTGCGGTGCGCAGGCTTCTCATTGCAGTGGCTTCTCTTGTTGCAGAGCACGGGCTCTAGGGGGCACAGGCTTAGTTGCTCCGTGGCATGTGGGATCTTTCCGGACCAGGCTCAAACCTGTGTCCCCTGCATTAGCAGGCAGATTCTTAACCACTGCGCCACCAGGGAAGTCCCTACAGTTTTTTTTAAATTGAAGTACAGTTGATTTACAATGTTTTGTTAGTTTCTGGTGTACAGCAAAGTGATTCAGTTATATATTAAGTATACAGTTTTTTTTAAAAGATTAGTATGAAGGTTTTAATAAGCTATTAAGTTTTAAGTCTTGTAGAAAAAATAAGAAAACATACTGTTCATCGTAAGTTGAATCTGATACTTGAAGTACTGAGGCTTGAAAATCCTGGATAACACACTATGGATTTTAAAAAAAGGATAAGAAACAAAATTATTGAGATTTGTCTTTGCAGTCTATACTTTTGTAACATTATTTTAAAAACACTTTTCTTAATGAAACTGTACCACATTCCTGGATGGCTAACTCATTTCAAGGGTATAAATCTACCCAGTAAGGACTCTGAGCATCAAGAAACCCAATTCTAAACACTCGCATTATAAGTTAAATTATATAACATTTAAATTACAACCATTATGGAAAAATGATGAGATAAAAACAAGTGGGAACCCTTGTACCCCAGTCCTACATAACAAAATTGGTTTTAGAACACTGTTTTCCCATTTAAAAATTTTTATTGGCGTATAGTTAATTTACTGTTTTCCCCTTTAAAATAAGCTTAGAAGCAAGATTTCATTAGCTGAATATATATAAAATGCATATATATTGTATCTTATGGAATTTTTAATGACTGACATAGTATAAAACAGTTAAAAAATTTGCAGTGAAATACATAGGACCTCTGAGCTGCTAAAGAAAAATCCTGTCTAAGGTCTAGGCGCAATTATTAATCATCTTCACCATTTTTCCTTGTACCAAACACCCACAAAAAATCTTTATCCTTAGGTGTAAGAAACTGTCAAATAGGATATATCCCTGCCATAGTAAATGATGACTTTCATATCCTTTTACTGTTAAAAATGAATGTATATTGTGGTGTGAGAGGTTGTTTTACTAACCTCTCCCCTGTCAGTAAGTCATGTTCAGAGAAGGATTTTCAGTAAAGAAAACCTTTTGTTGGCTCCTTGCTGTGAACAGTAACACATTTTTTTACATAGCTGACTCATATTAGGAAAGAGAACGTAACTGAGCCACACCAGCAGGCCTCTATACACTAAAACCATTTTCTTAGTCAAAAAATGTACAGAATAGCATAATGCTTGTTTTTATCCCAAAGCTCCTTTCAGGTCTCACCACAGTAATCCAAGTGAATATAGTTTGTTGAGATATCTGACAAGCATGAAAAGCACCCCCCTACTCCGCCAAAAGCTATTAATTGTTTGTAAAATACCATTAAAAATATGTTTGAAAATATAAAGTGCTCATACTCTAGTCGAAGACTTACAGCCTATAATGCTTTCATAAAGAGAATAAGGGTTACTTACGTTACACATATAATTGTGCCAAGACCTTGTAACCTGTGGCAACTTCTCTTTTCTTTTCCAGTTTGCTGGAGATCCTTCACGAACAGCTTCCTGAGTGCCAAGAGCAAGTGCTAGGTTAACAGAGTTCACAACATGGGGGTGGGGAGTTGGAGGTAAATCCCAGAAATAAAATTCATTCATCACTTACTTTTGATGCAATCATATATGGAGGAATCAGTTCTATATTCATTTCTTGGAAGAGTTCTCTGCACTGCATAGTAATAAAGTCTCCAGCAAGAGGGGATTTTACAATGCCTATGAAACAGATTAAACAAGGCTAAGAAAGCATTCCATCCAAACTCCCTGGGACAAATTTCCTCTGTGTATTTATACATGATTAATTGTTTTCAAGCAGAATTAATGGAACTATCCCTCCAGGCATGAATGAAGCCATGCATCAGTTTTAAATATACACTATATACTAAAGATTTAAAAAAAAAAACACTTAAAGACATGACTGGGAAACTGATATGCTTTGATAGTCCAAGTCATTGCTTTATTTCATGATCTGTGTCCTCTGTGCGCCCTGGTTAAATACAGTTACCTTGCTGAAGGACATAGCCATCGTGAACTGGAATTGCAGTGGTATGAGTGGCTCCACTGTCCAAGATAAGCCCAGTAGAACGACCATTAGCAAATCTAGTTTAAAGCATTAAGGAAAAGAAAGTATCAAGGTTCCTAAAATAATGTTTATTGTAAAGGGAAGGTTTTATTAAGGCATTTTTAAAACATGTGCGTTGTGGCTTAAAATGTGTTAAAAAAAAATAAAATAGGGCTTCCCTGGTGGCGCAGTGGTTGAGAGTCCACCTGCCGATGCAGGGGGCACGGGTTCATGCCCCGGTCCGGGAGGATCCCACATGCTGCGGAGTGGCTGGGCCCGTGAGCCATGGCCACTGAGCCTGCGTGTCTGGAGCCTGTGCTCCGCAGCGGGAGAGGCCACAACAGTGAGAGGCCCGCGTACCGCAAAAAAAATTAAAAAATAAATAAAATAATAAAATAAATATGGGGATGAAAGTTGGCATCAAATAATAACTCTGGTTTCAAAACAAATGACAACAGGCAGGACTTCCAGAATGGTGGTGTGAGGAAGTCAGAGAAACCTTTATCCCAGAGAGACATCTGTTAAACTGGTCCAAATCAGCACAATTATTCAAAGTCCCTGGCACAGATCAAAGGGCTACAACAAACTGAGAAGCATTTAACAAAATCTATAGAAACTTGGTAAGAACAGTGGGAGGCTGTGACATTTGAGATAAGAACTAAAACCATTCTCACATAGGATTAAAGAAGAACCATTTCAGCAGTTTGGCAGGTGAGTGGCTGTTATCATCATCTCCCCCAACTCAATAGGAAGAGCTATTCCAGGCAGATTCAAGAGCCAGTGAATATCAGCAGACTCCACTTATCCCATTTTCCACAGCTCTGTGCTGCAGAAGGCCTACATCACATGAACATCATAAACCAACATTTAGGAGTAGAGCCATTCACTGGATCATCAAATATTTACTGAGCATCTATTATGTGCCTAGTGATAGGTCTGGTGCCCAATAAAGGAGGGCAGCAGGGAGGTCATTCTCTCACTAGCACTCCTTAAGCAGAGAAGACACAAAGAGGTGAACCAAAACTGTCTCTGCCCTGAAGGATATCCTGATAAGTGCAGCAGAGATCAATAAAGCTATAAAAAGAACAGTTTGAGATGCCATGGGAGAGTATATAGGAATATAACCGGTCCCTGGGAAATTCAAGTATAAGCTGGGGAGGGGGACATGGGGAAGATGAGACACATGCGGGAAGGCCAGGAGGCAAGAGAGCATAGTGAAGAGGTCAGGGAAGTGCAGCGTAGTTCAGTGGGGCCTGAAAGGAGAAGAAAGGCAAGGCTGTGGAAGATGATTCTGGCTTAAATCAGCAGACTGGCAATTACCAAAGATGATCAGAGCTGCAGTGTGAAGACTGGGCAAGATAAGAGGAAGGGGTGCACCTAATGCAATGGCAGTGGATAAAGAAATAAATGGATTTGAGGGTTTGGTTTGGGGCCGGGGGAGGCTGGAGAATAGACAGGTCTTGATAACTACAAAATCTGAAGGGTTAATGAGAAATATTTCTGGTCTAGACAACTGGGAGTAAGATAATACACAAAGGAGAAAGAATAAATTTGATGGGAGAGAAGAATTTTGGATATATTGAGTTTAAAGTGCTTAAACAGATAACTAATAGAAAAAAGTTATAGTAGACAGCTGGATGTGGGCCTGGAGCTCACAAGAAAGATCTGGGATACAGACATGGATTTGGAATTTGTCAGTGTATAACTGGTATCTGAAGCCAAGGAAATAGATAGTTAAACCAGAAAGAACATGTCAAGAGAGATGAAGGGCTAAGGGCAGAGAACTAAGGCATGGGCAGGAATGATCAGAGGAAAGAGGTCTGAGAATAAATGGCCAGAACGATAGGTTAGTAATTTATCTTTGCTATTACTGGTACTCCATTGATCTCTGGCCATCTATATACATAAACACTAATTTTATCTCTGTTAGTACAAAGTGATACAGTAACACCAGACTAAAAGTATGTAAGCTCTCCTAAAGATGGCAATTATAAAACCTGGACAAATTATTTTAAGTGACCATTTTAAGATACTGGAAAGTATTCAAAAGTAGTCAAAACTCAGCCAAAACTTATCTTCATGAAACTGCAACCAGAGGGGGTAAAAACTGCAAGTTTGCAGCTTCCTCGCCTAAAAGTGCTTCCCAGCTCCATGGCTATGGTTCAGGAAAGCAGTGATGAAAAATCGCAACTTTACCACCTTGAGTGAACACAGAAAGGAGTTCAGGGCTGGAAGAAAAGCTGGACATTTAAGGTAGAAACTCTGGAAGAAAGAGAACCACAGAAGGGATAAAACCCAAAATCTGAGTATAAAATCTACCCAAATCTCTGGTTGACAACTGAACTATTCAACTGCAGGACTGCAGGGGGACCAACAAAATGCAGAGAACAGAAGGGCAATGCATTCTTGAAAAACAGAGGTGCACCAATGAGTTCTGTGATTTTGCTACCTTTTTAAATAAATGAATTCTCCAACAGCATGTAGCTCTGACAGCAGAAGGCTGAAGCCTGCCTCGCAAACTGAGGTGTCAAGAGGACAGAGCCTGAGGCTGGCAGATAAGAGCCCAGCTATCAATTAAGTCAGATAAAACAATACTACTCTTCTTACTAATATTTTTGTTTTGGAAAACAGAGTTATCTTTTTCATAAAACTGTTATTTTTGTCGACATTAATGTGTGTATTTTTGTTATTTTTAATTAAATTAATAAGAAAATGTTAAAAGGAGTCTTAGTTTTAAATTCTCAAACAGTAATATTGATAGTTATAACCTACAAAAAACAGAAGCTCTGCGTCATCCTCAGTAATTTTTAAAAGTGTAAAGGAATCCCAAGGCCATGGTTAGGAAGTCAAAACAATTTTTAGAATAATACTAAGATGTTATTTGCCCTTTTCACTGTCATTCTCTCATAAATGTACAAGAGAGTTTTTTTCCAGAGGCTATGTCATGTGTGATACACAACAGACTGAATGTGATATGAGAATCCAACTTCTGCTGTTAAGTCCAACGTTAAAGACATTTGAAAAGTTGTGAAACGAAGCCACTCTTCTCATTAATATTTTTGGTTTTGGAAAACACAGTTATTTTTTATTAAAATATTTTATTTATATTATCATACAATGGGCTTATTAATTTACTTAAAATAAGCAAATATAATTTTTTTAAGTTTCTGTCTTAATTTCTAATATGGCAAATACTACCAGATATGATCCACATAAATAAAAGCTCTAGGTATAAAAAGTTTGAGAACCTCTGGGCTAGAAGAACACAGTAAAAAACACCAGTCAGCAAAAGCCAGAAGTGTTAGGAATTCTAGAGGACAAACAATCTACTTCCCTTACCAAATAAATTACAAGAGAAAATAAAGGTGAGGGTGGGTACAATCTACAGACCACAAGAGACCTAAGACACATATCGAACAAAATACAATGCATGATCCCTGTTGTTTGGGTCCTGATTCAAATATACTACACTGTTTTTTAAAAAATAAAATAAATTGTGGTTATATCTTTAAAAAAAGAGACATATGGTAACATCTTGTACAGATACATGCTTAATGTCTGGGATTTACTTCAAAACCATGGTGGGAGGGGGAGTGCCTGTGGTTATAGCTAATACCACTTAGCTCTGTGTTGAAAGTTGTTGACCCTGGGTGATGGGCACATGGAGGTTCAATATAATATTCTATCTTATTTTGTGTAAGAAATTTTCTATAATAAAAAGTTAAAAAATAAAACAATACCAATTCTGTTTACATACTCCTTGTAAGGAAGCAGCCAAACAGATCTTATGTTCAAATTCAGAACTGCCGTTTTCAAGCTGTGGACTGGGACCAGTTTGCTTACTTTGACTCTGATTCCTGACAGGATTATTATGAAAATTAAATGATATAATGCACACAATGAGTCTGCTAATACTCTCCCTCCTTCCTCTACTCAAAACCTGCAATGGTTCTCTTGAGTCTAAAGTTTACATTTTTAAAATCTAACATGCAAGCCTTCTATAGTCTGATCTAAACATATTTTTACAACTTGTTCTGAAGCCGAACATAAATCTTCAACTCTAAACTAAGTCACTGTGAAGAATGCTTACACTTTCCACCTCCACATTTGTGCTAAAGTCATCTCCAAGACACACCACGACAGACAAATGTTAGATTACAGTTACCACAGTGATTCTCACACATATAAAATTCGCTTGAATATTACAGCAATCCAGGGAGGTATACCAGATAAATGAGTAAAAAGTGAAGTTCAAATTTTAAGTACCTAATTCAAGATCAGTTTATAAGCACTGGAACTTGAACTCTAAATATAGGTCTCCTTTCCCCACATCCTGCAACTAAATTCTCTTTTCTTTACAAAGGCTTGTCAGGCTACAATATTACTCCACTGAACTACAATTGCTATTTGAAAAATTCAAATTAATCATGTACTTCTTTATGACTTTTGCCAATGCTATTTTGAAGTACTATTTAAATCTGTTATTTAGTTTTCAACAAGAATATTATTCTTTGAGATCAGGACATAATATTTCCTTGTCTGTCCCTTAATATGCTTGTAAAAAATATTTGGTGATTAAACCTTAAATGAATTTACAGCCAATTTCCACTTTTCTAAGGTACTGGAGAAGAGGAAGGAAATGGCAATCTTTGAATTCAGCTAGGTCAACTGACTTAAATACTGTCCTGTCGTCACATTCCCCTTCTAAAAACAAAAATTTTTGTTTTTGTTAAACTTTGTTAAATTAATGAGAAGAATTTGAGTGCTTCTTTCCTGTCTCCCTCTCACATTTTCACATGCATCAGTTCCAATAAGAATACTAAAAGATAGATATCTAAAAGCAATGGAGAAAAACGCCTCAACTTCTGAACAAGCAAGAAGTGGCTCCTGTCTTCCTGCTGAAGGTATCACCTTTAGCAGCACCACAGTTACTCCTAAAGAGAAGTTGGGTATTACTCTTTCAAGGATACGCTGTCAAAACGGCAGTTTTGCAAAGGAAGAATGCAGGGATGTTGTAGTGTTCAAACATTAACTCTGTCAGTTTCTCTCTCTTTGCTCTGGTATTCCACTTGAAAAGAGGGAAAAAGAAATGCAAATTATTTATTGTTTAAAAACTAAAGTGTTGATTTATCTCAAAATTCATTTTAGCACTACATTAACAAAGATGTAAAACATTAATAATAGAGTAAAATACCATGGAAAATCTTCTTAATATCTTTACAACATTTATTTCTATGTATTTGTAATAAATTTAATAAATATAAAGTTTATTATTTAATACATAAAGTTGTTTGCTGCTATGAATTCTAGAAATTACACTTTTCAAAGTATATGGAAATCTGGATTCTTATAAACGAAGTATTATTAAATCTTATTTTTTTAAATCTTAAGAGTGAATCTAAGTGTGAGGGACAACTCGAATTCCGTTTGGAGGCATCTTTGAGCTCGTGGAGTAGACATAATGAGCAAAGCTCACCCTCCCGAGTTGAAGAAATTTATGGACAAGAAGTTATCATTGAAATTAAATGGTGGCAGACATGTCCAAGGAATATTAAGGGGATTTGATCTCTTTATGAATCTTATGATAGATGAATGTGTGGAGATAGCAACTAGTGGGCAACAGAACAATACTGGAATGGTGGTAATACGAGGAAAGAGTACCATCATGTTAGAAGCCTTGGAACGAGTTATGAACAATAGCTGTCTTCAACAGAGAAATCAACTGCTTCCACATGTCCCCTCTCCACATTTTACTGCGATGAAAACTGGGTCGTGTACATTTTCTTACTGAACTTTTTTGTTAAATAAACTTTGGTAATAGTCAAAAAAAAAAGAGTGAATCTAGTCATCAAAATCTTAAATATGCATTTTAAATCACCAAGTTCTCCCACTTGTAGATGGTACTCAAAAGAAACTAGAGTTTAGAAAACAATAACAAAATACTGATAATTTATAATCATTATCTAGTCTTCTGGGCCCTTTTGACTCTGTACCAAATGTATTTCACAAGAGACTCTGGTCTAGCAATTTCCAGCCCTAGTTCAACACTGACTTTAAATATAAATTTTATTATTTAATAAGTATAATTGTCTGCTGCTACGAATTCTAGAAATTACAGACTTTTCAAAGTATAGGGATATCAGGATTCTTATAAACATGAAGTATTATTAAATCTTAAGAGTGAATCTAGGGACTTCACTGGTGGCACAGTGGTTAAGAACCCGCCTGCCAATGCAGGGAACACGGGTTAGAACGCTGGGTCTGGGAAGATCCCACATGCCGTAGAGCAACTAAGCCCGTGAGCCATGACTACTGAGCCTGCACTCTAGAGCCCGTGAGCCACAACTACTGAGCCCGCATGCCACAACTACTGAAGCCCGCGCAATCTAGAGCCCGTGCTCCACAACAAGAGAAGCCACTGCAATGAGAAGCCTGCGCACCTCAACAGAGTAGCCCCCACTCGCCGCAACTAGAGAAAGCCCGCATGCAGCAACGAAAACCCAATGCAGCCAAATAAATAAATTTATATTAAAAAAAAAGAGTGAATCTAGTCACTCTTAAGGTTGAGTATAAAAGCAGATATACACTGCCCTTGAGGGATAAGGGACAACTGACCAAAATGGGAAGCAGCCCAAGGAACTCAAATGTTAAATTCCCAGAAAAAACAGATAAATAACCACCAGAACCCACTAGGGTGCTTTAATTATTGTTCTTTGAGTATTTTAATTATTGAAATAATAAAAATAAAAGTTGTAAGAGTATTTATAAATGAATATCCCTTTCCCTAATCTTCAAAATTCAAAATATGAATTTCTATGTCTCTTAAAGAAAAAGGAAATACTCTTCAAATGAGTAAATAAACAACCTAGAGAAACTCGAAAAAGTTTGTCTCACCGGTGCTTCTGACATGAGAACAGGATGCAGGCTGGCTTCTGATTTGACATGCATTTTGTAGGTATGATCCAAAATAGCCTGGAAACTATCCCAATCTTCAACTAAAATATAAGATTAATACCTTGAAAATAATGCTTAATCGAAGATTAATACAGCATCTTTTGAGAGACTGTGTCTAATGGTTTAGCACTAATATTGATACTGTAATATACAGAACCTACTTATTTTACAGCTCTGCCTCATAACACAGCACTTCATATAGACATCATCTTTGTCTTCTAGATACGGTTTCTCCAGCCCCAACAGTTACAACCCCTAGACCTGTCCCAGGTGTAATTAATGTATCAAATAGACGTAAAATACCAAATAATTATTATTCAGTAAGTACTTATTGAAGGCCCAAAACGCAATTCAAATGGTAGGAGAAAACACAGAACTGTATGATCTAGCATTTAAAAAGCTTACAATCTATATGAAAAAAGATGTAAAGACTTAAAAAATATTAGAGAATAGTATGTTTTCAATTTGCCTTCCACCTAAACATCCCACTGAAACTGCTCGCATAAGTTACTGATGAGCTTCTAACAGGCAAATCCAGTGGATACATTTGTAATCTCATCTGACCTCTCTAAATTACTATCTGACACTACTGACTCAAGAGTTTACAAACTTTTTCTGCCGCAGTCCAACAAAGCAATTTCATTCCTTGATAGGCCTCTCAGGATGGGGGTTTTTTGATCAATGGACCTCCTCTGTAGCTTTAACTTCTCTTTCCTCTTCTTAGCGTAAAGCTCAGTGCCACAGTTGAGAACAATGAGAATCACTGGACTTCTTTACTTCTAGAACTTTTTCTTCTCTTGGCCTTCTCCTGAATTTTCTCCTACTTCCCTAACTGTTCCTTCTATTCTCCTTCACAGGCACCTCTATTGGTTACATACATGGAAATAAATTTTCATAAGGAATCCTATCCTCAATCCTCTTCTCATATCCCAAACTCTTTCTGGTAAAAAAAAAAAAAATCAGCTCCATGTCTTAAAATCTCTCTCACCTGCTTACTAGATCAGCACCTATATTCAAACACTTTGAACTAATAAACTCATCTACTTGCTGTGCAGAAAGAGCTAACTTAGCAGACCTGAGAAAGGCCTGCTTGCAAGGCTGACCCTTGGCTGGCATCTAGGAACTTGTTTGGTAAACAGTTCCCTACACTGATATAAAACTTTCCCCGAATACGAATAGCTCACTGTGCCTCAACTGTTTATACAGTGTGGTTTATGTGGAATACCTTTCCTTCTGGGAGTCTGGGGTTTTGGAACATGTTAGGCACAGAGTACCTACATGACCAGCCCCTAATAAAAACCATGGGTACTGAGTTCTTTTTTTTTTCTGTATCCAAAAGACAGTCATTTGTTCCAAGTATCAAGATAATATAAGAAATAAAATATTTGCAACAAAAAATGTCCTTCCAGTTTTTTTTTTAACAGCTCTATAGAGGTATAATTTTCCATAACATGGATCCATTTTAAGTGTACAATTAAATGATTTTCTTTTGTAAATCTACAAAGTTGTGTGAATATTATTACAATTTAATTTTAGAATATTTCCATCATCCCCAAAAGAAACTTTATGCCCTTTTGCAGTCACTTCCCATTCCATCCACAGCCCCAAGCAACGACTACTTTACTTTCTGTCTGTATAGATTAGCTTTCTCTGATCATTCCATATTAGAGTAATCATACATTATGTGGAGTTTTGCATCTGATTTCCTCTATTTGGCATAAGGTTTTTGGGGTTCTTCCATATTTTAGCTTATATCAGTATTTTGTTCTTTTTATTGCCAAATAGTACTTCATTTTATGGGTATACCACATTTTGTATACCCATTCATCCAATGATGCACCTTGGGCTATTTCCACTTTTCGGCTAATATGGATAATGCTGCTCTGAACGTTTGCATATATGTATTTGTGTGGACATATGTTTTCATTTCTCTTTTGTTGATACCTAGAAGTGGAACTGTTTGGATTACATGGTGAATTTATGTTTAACCTGTTAATAAACTGTCAAATTTTTCCAAAGCTGCTGAACCATTTTTTGTTCTCTCCCAGAAACAGATATGGAGGTTTCAGTTTCTCTATATCCTCATCACACTTGCTACTGTCTGTCTTCATAATATAGCCATCCTGTGAGTGTGAAGTAGGGTACTGAGTCTTTAATGAGCTCTACTAGTAGACCACACACACATGTTCCTGGTTACTGGAGGGATTAGGCACATCCTTTATGACTTCACTGTAAGCTCTTGGAAGCTTGCACTGGTTTCCTCTGGACTTCTCTACATGCCCCTTTTTTCTGTCAGTTCTGCTTTGTATTCTTTCAGCATAATAAACCTTAACTGTGAGTACACTGACATGCTGAGTCCTGTGAGTCCTTCTAGTGAAAAACTGGACCTGAGAGTGATCTTGGGTCTTACACTTGCTTTTTAAGACCATAAAACTTGCTCCTTCCCCTGCTATTCCTACCTCAATGCATGGTACCCCCCATTCAGTGACTCCAATCAAAAATCTAGGAAACTTTCTCAACTCTTTAAACACTTAGTACCATTTGTCTTGGATATCTCTGACAGCCACCTCAGGATCTCTGCCAACAGTATTAAAATTTTAACCCTCTTCATTTCTCATTTGGACTCACCTCCCTAACTGATCTTCCTATCTCTAGTATCTCCCTCCAATCCAGCCTACACAGGACTGTTAGATTAATCTTTCCAGCTGGCACATATGAGCATTTATATATAAAATACTGTTTAAATTCCTTTGGAGTTACCTTTCAGTTACCAGCTTAATATACTCCTGGCATTACATGCCCTTTTATGATTGCTCTCTGCCTACCTTTCCTGCAATTGGCCATAATGTACCTACTGTTACAGCCATACTTAATTGATGACACTTCTAAATATGGAAGTTTCTTCCACAACACCATCTCTTCACACATGCTGGTTGCTCTAATTTACCCAGCCTTGTCAGTCAGGCTAATTCTTATTCAGTGATCAAGATTCAGTACAAAAGTTACCTCCTTTGTGAAAACCATCTCTGACCCCCAATGATAGAGTTAAATACCCCCACCTCTAATCCCACTGCTTATCAAACATAGTTATATTATAGCACTTATCCTATATATATATATATATATATGTGCGTGTGTATATATATACACACACACACACACACATATACACACATCTATCTCCTCTACCTATGAGTTTCTTGAGGAAAAGAAACACGTTTTATGCATCTTTGTATTCTCAGTGCCTGGAACATCAGTTTATGGAATAAAAACAAAAAAAAAATAGCTGATGTTCAACTTTTAAGAAGCCATTGGTTTATATCTAAAATATACTATGCATACTCTACATTTAGAATCAAATCCATAGAAAAAAACATCGTACCCATCCCATTTTTCAGTGGTGAAATGGCCTCTGTATTCTCCCTCGGAACACGCAGGGCATTAGTATCTATGTAATAGGTGGGACCGCCTTGTTTGCCTTTATCACCATCTATTTCCATCAATGTACTTCCATCATCTCTTTCTACCACCATACCAATAGCAGTAGGGAAATCCACCTGTAAGAGTCAAAAACATTATTTACAAATTTTACCTGCTTTTACCAAGAAGTCATTTCCACCAACTAATGTCTTTTACCATATTTGAGTCAGAATTTCCGCATGAATTTAACTCTACATGAATGGCTTTTGCATATCCAATTAACTCTACCATTCCACTTACCTTGGGACAGTCCTCACCAGCGTACCCAGCTCTCACAGTATAGGATCCAATGTCAAAAACAAGGGCTCCAACTTCATCTGAAAAGATGAAAAGATAATTAACATTAACGACTTACAAGTATCATGTGAAAATTAAGAGTACGTAATGTGCTTATATTCATATTATTACTAGCTTGAACCAAGTTTTAAATACACCTTAAAGATTCACTTAATTAAAATATAACAAGTCATACACAGTATATCAGTAGAGGTTCAATCAGGAAAGAGGTGGTACACTAAAATTAGGCAATTTAAGGAGAGTTTACTTATTAAAGGGTCTACTTACAAAAATACAGGCAAAATATAGGAAAACCAGAAAGGACAGTATGGTACCCTAGGACTAGTAATAACAGAAATCTGTTGCCACACTTAGAATTGAAGAAACCAGAACCCGGAGAGAGACCTGTATTGGGAGGGCATCGGACAGGAGCTGTGATCTTCAGTTGAGGGATGGAATCAGCCTTGGCTGACCCTGAGGAAAAGGAACCAGACTAATACATTTGCCAACCTCTCTCACCACTGGCTAGGGTGATCTTATAATTTCTCACCCAAACTGAGCCACTACTGAATGTGATAGGAGCCCCTATTAATAATTATACCAGGACAAGAGACACAAAGCAGCAAGTATGGTTACCCTACCATTGGCCAAACCAGAGGCCAAGAGAGTCCACTGATGCAGTCTACAAGGGTCAGTCTTTAAGGGCACAGAGAGGGTGGAAATGGGTGGAAAGTGGATCTGGAGGGGCAAAGGAAAGCTATCCAGTACACTAAGGTATACCATTTTTTTCATACGTTAATCAACATGATATTTCATGCAATTAGGGAATAAACTTAGCAAAACCCCAAGAAAAATAAGGAACCTAAAGAATAAGAATTTAAGGTATAATAATATAGGCCAGGTAAAAATCATTAAAATGAAGGTATCATTGAAGTTTGCACATTTCCAGATTTGTAGGAGATAAAAGTTTAATACTGAGAGAGAAAGCTAGTATTTTTTTTTCATATTCAAATTCAGAGAAAAGCCTCTAATTACACTTTAAAAATGCTTCACCCAAAACAGCACGCCTCCTAAAACAAAGCACTTGGGTTTTCTAGGCACTGATTTTTCAAAGGATTTTTTCACTCAGTCATTAAAAATAATAAAGAAATACTACTTAGCTCAATTAAATTGACAAAAATTAGTAAGGCTGATAAGACCAAGTATTGTCAAAGATGTAGAAAAAGAGGAGCTCTTACACATTTGCTAGTAAAGTTGTAAACTGGGACTTCCCTGGTGGTCCAGTGGTAAAGAATCCGCCTTCCAATGCAGGGGATGCAGGTTCAATCCTTGATCAGGGAACTAAGATCCCACATGCCGCAGGGCAACTAAGCCCATGCGTCACAACTACTGAGCCCATGCGCCTCAACTAGAGAGACTGCGAGCCGCAAACTACAGAGCCCTGGAACCTGTGCTCTGGAACCCGCACACCACAACTAGAGAGAAGCTCACGCGCCGCAAAAAAAAAAAAAAAGTTGTAAACTGATACAAGCACCATGGGCAATTTAGTCATATCTACTAAAGTTGAAAATGTGCATACATAGAAATTACACTTATGTCTTCTCTAGAGAAACTCTCTCACGTATATCACAAGGAGACAGGTAAGAGAATGTTCACTGGCTATGTGACCTCAGGTGATTTACTAACCTCTCTGCCTCACTTTCCTCATATGTAAAATGTGCATAATAGTCCCTATCTTGCAGGATGCTAGAAGTATGGAAGCACTTAGAACAGTACCTGGTACATAATAAGCACAATAAGTGGTAGCTCATTATAATTATTATCATCACACTGCGTGCCACAGGAATAGGTAGGAAGATTAAATGGTCTCTCAGTAGGAAAATAAACTACAGTTTATTCATAGACTGAAATACTACATAGCAGTTAAAAATGAATGGTCTAGGGCTTCCCTGGTGGCACAGTGGTTGGGAGTCCACCTGCCGATGCAGGGGACGCGGGTTCGTGCCCCAGTCCGGGAGGATCCCACATGCCACAGAGCGGCTGGGCCTGTGAGCCATGGCCGTTAAGCCTGCACGTCCAGAGCCTGTGCTCCGCAGCGGGAGAGGCCACAACAGTGAAAGGTTGCGTACCGTAAAAAAAACAAAAAACAAAACAAAACAAAAAAAACAGAAAAAAAAATGAATGGTCTATATCTACATGTATTAACATGGATAAATCTCAAAAGAATTAGTTTAAAAAGCTAGTTACTATGCACACATATTTTGATACTACTTAATTCATTATGGATTCACTCACTTAATAAAAGTATAAAAATATGCATAGGGTTGGGGAATATTACATACCAACTTCAGGTTCCTGGTAACCTCTAAGGAGGCAGAGAAGAGGAATCTATATCAACAATATAGATTTTATCTATATTGTTGATTTCAACAATATCAATTTTATTTCGTAAAATATCTGAGGCAAATTTGACAAAACATTACATTTATTTAATCTCAGTAGTGAGTACAGAAGTATCATATATAAACTTACATATACTTTACTTTTTAATGTTTAAAGTATTTCAAAAACTAAAAAAATAATTTAAAAAATAAAGATCAATTATTACACTACAATTATCACAGTTGAGAGATGGTGTCCTTACAGAATAGTGATCTCATTTTTATTGAAATAAAATGAAGAGCCACCTATGTTTGAAAGGAAGTTTCTGTATTTGTTACATTTCCCAAAGTAATCAACTTTTCTCTACACAATCTCTGATCCAAATTATTTTGTCTGAAAGGAAAGGTCCTTAAAAGCAGAACACTGCATCTGTTTTCACCACAGCATGTAAACTAAGGTACAAACAGTAAGTATTGTACACCAATGACATGAACTGGTAAACTCTAACACTTTGATTAACCAGAATGTTGGGTAAAGAAGTATCCTAACTAAATGAATTAATTGCTTGGTTAACCAAAATTTTCTACTCCTGTTCTCAAGGATCAACCTTTTGCCTTGCACCAGGGCTTTTAACCTTTTCTGTTCCATGGACCCCTTTGACAATGTTCGAGGCTGAAATTCATATGTTGAAGTCTTAACCCCGAGTAACTTAGAATGTGACTGTGTTTGGAGATAAGGTCTTTAAAGAGATGATTAAATTAAAATGAGATCATTAGGGTGGGCCCTAATTCAATGACTGATATCCTTACACGAAGAAGAAATTTGGACACAGATATGTACAGAGGGAAGACCATGTGAAGACACAGGGAGAAGACGGCCACTGAAAGCCAAGCAGAAAGGCCTCCAAAGAAAACAACCCTGTCAATACCTGATCTCAGACTTCTAGTCTCCAGAACTGTGAAAAAATTAATTTTTGTTGTTTAAGTCACCCAGTCTGTGGTACTTTGTCATGGTAGCCCTGGAAAACTGATACAGACAGCTTAGGACACTTATGAATGTCTTCTTAGAATGTTTTCAAATAGCCTATAAAAGAAACTAATTAGAATAAAATTCAGTTAGTTAGGGCTTCCCTGGTGGCGCAGTGGTTGAGAGTCCGCCTGCTGATGCAGGGGACACGGGTTCGTGCCCCGGTCCGGGAAGATCCCACATGCCGCAGAGCAGCTGGGCCCGTGAGCCATGGCCGCTGAGCCTGCGCGTCTGGAGCCTGTGCTCCACAACGGGAGAGGCCACAACAGTGAGAGGCCCGTGTACCGCAAAAAAAAAAAAAAAAAAAATTCAGTTAGTTATATCCATGGACTCCTTAGGGAGGCCAAGGACTCCATGTTAGCAGTCCCCTCCTCTAACTTACCCTTTCTTAGGTAACCTGCTCCACTCTTACAGCCTCAATTTCTACCTAAACAGTGGTACTTCCAAACTCAAATCTCTCTCAAGCCCTCACCTTCATCCAGATCCAGATCTCAAACTTCTTACTGTACACTGCTTTCACCTGATGTCCCATGGGTACCTCAAATTCAACATACCTGAAGCACTGTCTCCTTGTCCCCATCCTGCCTAATCTAATCTCAGCTGTGCTTATCACAGTTAGTAGTGGCTCCAGTCATCAGAGGCAAAAGTCTTCCTGAACACCTTCATATTTCATATCCCTCATCAAGTTCTGACAAATATTTCTGCTACATATTTCTCAAATCCCTTCTTCTTTAATACCATTGCCACTGCCTTGAGTCAAGCTCTTATCTCAACCAGGAATTACAACTCCCTACAGGTATTGTGCTTCCATCTTTACCGTCTCAATCCACCTTTCAAACTGCTGCACTGTTATCTTTCAAAACTGTAACTGAACATTTTGGTACATAAGTCCTTCAATGAAAAGAAAAGGGAGAATCATTCAGTGGTTTTCCATCATCCCAAAATAAAATTCAAATTATTCTACCCAGGTGATATTCAAGACCTAGCATAATCTGGCAGCAGTCTCTCCTCCCACCTCATACACTACCATTACTGAAGATTATGTTGTCTCCTAAACACACCGTCTACTCTGCATATGCTGTCCCTCTCTATTCTTCTTTCATCATCCTCATAACCTCCTTTGTAAAGTCCCTTGACTCTTCCACATTGAGTTAACTTTTTTGTCTGTGCTATCTTTGTATCTTCTATATATTGTCATTATTGAACATACTTCACTGAATTTATCATCCATATAAGACACTATAAACTATAAGCTGCACCATTAGTTCACGCACCACTAGGAGAAAAACATGCTGCCAATTAAGCTCTGCCACGCCATCAATAATATTCCAACTTCAGCTCTTTAAATGTGTGTGTGTGTGTGTGTGTGTGTGTGTGTGTGTGTGTATGTGTGTGTCTGGGGTGGAATGTACAACTAAAAATAAATTAAATATGGTGTCTATTTATTTGACTGACTCACCTACAAGACTGCGAGTTTCTTGAAGGCAGAAGCTATACTTTGCACATAGCAAGCACTCAAAATTTTTTTGTGTGAAAAGAAAAATCTAACAAATCAGTTATTTTCCTATCTTAATCAGTGTGGTAAACTGGACATAGTAGAATTTTAATTTGAAGAAGACTCTTGATTCTTAAGAATTTGGAAACCCTTTCACAGTAAACCCTTTGGAAAATATGACCCACTATAAATACTGGCCATACAGTAGTAGCTCAAACACAAAATCATACACTTATTTTTGTGAGTTTTATATACTTTATATGTGAGATAGGCTTTAAGATATATTCCTCTACATAAGCAAATGAGAAACAGGATGTTTATTCTGAATACCTAAACCATACCTGAATATGTTGTGGTTCCATACTTGAAAAATGGCTTATGGAGAAACAACCAAAATCTTTTTATTTTTAATTTTTTTTTTATGGGGAAGGGTTTTACTGAAATGCCTTTTCTTTTCCTGCTCCCCACTTACTAGAAAGTTATGTAAAAAAAAAAAAAAAAAGAAAGTTATGTAACTCTGGGCTGGTTAACCTCTTCTACACCTCATTTTCTTCTTTAATAATATGGGGATAAGTAGTACCACCTACAGTGGTTGTTGTGGATTAACTGACCTAATGCATGTATTAAACGCAATGCATGAAAAGCCTCTGGAACAGTTCTTGGTACACAGTATGCACTCAATAAATGTTAACTGTTGGCATTATTAGTATCCATTTCTACGTTAGTCACATTAAACAATGCCTTGTAAGGAAATACTCAGTGGACAGCCTTTAGGTTCTTGGATCAGTGAACCTGAAAGTCAAAAGAGTCAGCAGCCTCCATAAGGCAAAGGTACATAGATCAGGTCTTTCTGTCAGGATTACATCTTCAGATGGGGAAGAAGTAAATCATGAAGATCCACTAGGCTTTCTCAAAAGTAAAACTGGAAAACTACTGACTCTCACATTTGAGAAATCAAAACCAAAAGCATATATGGAGAAGGAGAGGGTGAGGGTCAGCGTGTCACCTGAGTGGGGACTCAAACGTCACTCCAAAACTACTAAAACCTTTGAAAACCTTATTATTTTCATCTCCTACCTATAAAATGCCATCCGCTTCAGAAAGCAACAATAACAAAAGCAACACTTTGGGTTTGCCTCTTTCTTCTCTAACTCATCAAACACAACACAAAGCATGAATCATACACATCAGTGCTTCATCTAGGTATCTTGCAAAACCGGAGGCTCTGACTCAGTAGATTTAGAGTGGGGCTTAAGAGTCTGCATTTCTAACGAGCTTGCAGGTGATGCTGATGCTGCCGATCCTTGGATCATACTTTGCGCAGCAAGTGTAGCATTATCCCATTTACCTTCACAACCACCCCAATGGGTAGGAACCATCATTCCACAAAAGAGGAGCCTGAAGTTGGGAAAAGTTAAGTAACCTGCCCAAGGCCAATGAGCTAACTAAATGGGGAGCCTGATATTCTAACCCCGGTCTGTGTAGTCCCCAGGCCCGTGGTAATCGTTCACTACACCGCAGCCCACCCAACCGTAACCATCCTTCAATTACATGTGTTCCTAAATTAAGCCGGAGCAGACCCGCCCACAGGTAACTCCGGAGCATCCACAGTCAATAAATAGGCAAGAGTCACTGAAAGGTGTGAGGCAGAGTGAGCTCGGGGCGCGGACGCTGAGTCCTGAGTGACCGCCACTCCTTCAATCAGTTCCACTCCTCAGGACTCGCTCTGCCATCTCCGGGACGCCGCGGAAACCTTCCGTCCACGCCGGAGAACTGCCAGGACCTCCCAAGTTTAAGAACATGCGAGCGCACACACGCCGACAGAGCCGGCTGTGAGAGAGGAAACCCCAGGGCCGGTCACCCCAGCCGCGGCTCGCCGGGCCGGGCCCCCGAGAGGAGCTGCCCGCCCAGCCCCGAGGCGGCGAGCACCCTCGA
>NW_020174156.1:5009763-5047236 GCF_003031525.2 Neophocaena asiaeorientalis asiaeorientalis | reverse complement strand
GGGGAGGAGAGGGGAGGGCTGGGGGCGGCGGTTACAAACCCCACGCGCTAAAAAGGCGCGCTCTCTCCATCGGCAGCACTCACTCACCTCCCCCGTACACCCCGCCGCTCATGGCTGCTATCGACGCGACTCCTACGCTAAAGGCCACCCGGTGAAGTGACTGCAACGGCCGCGACTGCGGGTCCGGAGAAACGTTGGTCCCCGACTCCCTTAACTTCCACTGCCACCCCCCTCAGGCAACAAAGCGGCGTCCACCCCGGCGCGCAGTCACACTTGCTGTCTCCCCCTTATTAGCCAATCACGAGAGGCCCGACTACCCTTCAGCCAATCAGAATGAGGCTGTGCTGCATCCCTCCCGCGGCACAGCCAGTTTAGCCAATCGAAGGCATCCATGGGGGCGGGGAGAGGGGAAAGCGACGGAAGGAGGGAAGGAGTTGGGTTGCGGAACTGGGGGGGCGGGGCTTTCCTAGTGGGCGGGAAAGTGGGGCGGAGGGAGCAGGAGAGGGAGGAGGAAGGCCGAAGGCAAGAGTCGGGGGCGGGCCTAGGGGTGTGGCTGGGCGCGGAGGAGCGATGGCGATCCGGTAGAGCGAGGTAAACCTCTGGAAAACATCTGGAATTTGAGGTGGCCCCACGCAATAGTTCCGAAGGTTCTGGATTGTAATGAATGAAGGTTTTTTTTTTTTCTGAAAAAGTATTTTCAACTAACTTATGTTGAAAAAAATTAAATGTTATGCTCCACTTTGGGGTAGGAGGCACCAATGAATCGTACAAATCAATAGGACCCAGAAATTTTAACAAAGGTTATTAATAATTAAAAGAAGATGATAAACTATCCCAGCTAAATTTAGGTATCGCTTAAAAAAATTTTTTTTAAGTGTCATCAATTTCTTTTATCCTGTGAGACAGGTGTAAAGCAATGTAATCAATCCTCATCCAAGCAAGCACCTAGTCCTAAATACATCTCAGGACGGTCTGCTTAGTCCCCTATGTCTACCAGCCCAGTCCAGATGACCGTTATCTCTCCCCTGGATTACTGCAACAGCTTGTCGCTTGCCTCTTGGCCACACTGCAGGCAGCCTGATCTATAAAAACGCCCAAATCATATACCCTTGTGGGTTGAGAGTCATTAGTGTTTTTTTTTTTAATAAATTTATTTATTTATGGCTGCGTTGGGTCTTGCTGCCCGCGGGATGCGCCTGGATAGCCATTCTTAAATTGGTTTGACTAGAGTCTAGACATATAGGTAGTTCTTAACCTTAAGAATAATTGAATAAAACCCCATCAGTCTCAGTGCCAGCAGCGCGGCAGAAAGTGATAGAAGGGTGGGAAACAAGGCTAGTGAGAAAACCCTTTCCTGTTCACTTAGCAGTATAATCTCAGTATCCCTGATCATTTAGAAACTCCGTTTACCCAATGAGATAATGCAGAAGTCAGCAAACTATGGCCCCAGAGCCAAATCCAGCCTGCTTTTGTGTGTGTGTGGTTTTTTGTTGTTGTTTTTAATAGTAATTTTTTACCAAAAAATTTTATTGAAATATAGTTGATTTACAATGTTGTGTTAGTTTCAGGTGTACAGCAAAGTGATTAAGTTACACATGTATATACAAATATATATATATTCGTTTTTTACATTCTCTTCCATTGTAAGTTATTACAAGATATTGACTATAGATAGTTCACCGCTTTGTTTTTGTATGGCCAGTGAGCTAAGAATGATTATTGAGTTAAAAATTTTTTTAAAATATTTTTAAGAAAAACATTTTGTGATATATGAAATTCACATTTCTGTGATAATAAACTAAGTTTTACTGGAACACATTTATGGCTGCTTTTGCTCTGTAAGGGCAGAGTTGAGTTTTACTACAGAGGCCCTGTGGCACACTAAGCTGGAGGATGCATTTACTATTGGATCCCTTATAGAAAGAGTTTACTGACCCCAGAGACAGTGCATGTAACACATCTACCACAGTGCACCAAGTACTCTATGTTAACTGTGGGTCCCATGATTACAGCTCTCACTGTGGATATATAGCAAATCCCCCAAATAATTCTATTTCCACTCTATGTTTTTATATTGTGTTAGACTAATAAAGCTGATGAGATGCAAAATGAATAAAATATAAAAACTTACTTTGGTAATAGTTAAATATTGAAGAGATACTATTTTTGTTTATAATACACAATAATCCATTTTTATCAATTTACCATTTAAACACATAGTAATTCATACATAGCAATTTAAATAGGTTATATATATTGATATCTCTTATCAGTACTATCTCTAACATCTCCCATGGAAATAAGATACCATCTGGGTTGAAAAAGAGTGAAATATTTGTTCCACTAGTTCAGAGTGCATCAGAAAACAAAACAGTTCTGCAGGGTTAATAAGGACCACACACCTAGCCTCCAGGGAGGCCTGAGATTCTGTGACTGTCCTCTCCCACAGAGAACACACTGGAGTGCTGAGGACTCTTCAGTCTGACAGCACAAAGAGACAGCTTGAGAAAATACTGAAAAGTCATGGTGAGATGTTTTTACTTAAAGTGTTTTGCTTCATTTGATAATTTGGAAAGACATTAGAAAACAGATTAGCACAATGAATGTAGCCAACATTTTACAGTAACTTTAAATGGACTACAGTCTATAAAAAATTTTCAAATCACTATTTTGAACACCTGAAACTAATATATCGATAATACTGTAAATCAACTATACCTCACTTTAAAAAAAAAGAAAACATCATTTGTAATTTCAGGTCAGCTTTTTCTCTTAATGTATCAGTGGACACATTGCTTTATAAACCACTTGAAATATACTTCAAATGAAATGAACTTCAGAGTACATTTGATGTCAGGATTAATCGTGTTAGTGCAGATAAAAGGGCACACGTAAGCCTTTCATAAATTTTAATCAGCAAAAAATGTAATAGGGCAATAAAATTATTGGCCCTAATCCACTAAGTTGCTGGAGGAAGGGACTTTTGAGAAAGGAGACCTATTCTGCATCCTAAGGGAACTGTGCTTCCTCGGTAATAATGACATTGTTTCCTTTGAGGCAAGACTTATACCACGGCAGCTTGTTTTCTTCCATTCTTCCATAATTAGAAAACTGGTGGAATATACATTAAAAGAAAAATACTGACCCAGCAGAATCTATTTTACAAAGTATAAAATATCTGAGAGCTTTTTTTGCATTAATATTTCTCCTCTATAGCCTATATTTTCTCTAAAGTCTTGACTCAGCCTACATTATTGTTACTGATAGCTAGTCAGATCAAACAACAACAACAACTCAAGTTTATTGTCTGTATGTCAGTTCTCAAGGGCATAATATACCAAAGCAATCAATGCTTGCAGTTTTCCCGCCTGAGCCAACATATTCTGTATGTCAACCTAAAAATAAAAGATATTGAAGTAACATGTATGTAAACATCTACCCACAGTAGACGCTCAGTGGTTGACTCTGAATCCAGATCTATAGAAATAAGTGCCCTTTCAGAAATCCTTTGTAATCTCTGAGCATCAAGAATTTCCTGTGTACTTGGTGCAACCCTCGGTTTTGCCTCGCTGGGTCGCTGGTCTTCTATTATTGTAACACTGCACCAGAATGCGTCTGATGCTGCATCCTCGCTCCTTCTTTTTACCAGCTCTGTCAGAATTCAGATCAGAGCAGTCATTACAAAATGTTACTGCTCCTGTCCTCTGTCTTAGCCTTTAACAAGTTTAGAGTTGAAAAAGAGAATTGCAACTGTTATTAATGCAAGTTAGGAAACACATGCAAGGGTTTATCATCTGTTAAGAATAACACAAAAATTTATGTACGTTTAGAATTATTTCATGCTGCAAAATACATGACATTAGCAATTATGAAAAAGAACTTTCAATGTAAACATTTTTGTGTGGATTTGTGTATATTTAAAGAGTCATCGTAAGTACCCTCCTCTTTTTATAGAAATTCCAAAAATAAAACACTCACGCAAGCACTACTGAGATAAAGAATGAATATCTGGGCTTCCCTGGTAGCGCAGTGGTTGAGAGTCCGCCTGCCGATGCAGCGGACACGGGTTCGTGCCCCGGTCCGGGAAGATCCCACATGCCGCGGAGCGGCTGGGCCCGTGAGCCATGGCCGCTGAGTCTGTGTGTCCGCAGCCTGTGCTCCGCAGCGGGAGAGGCCACAACAGTGAGAGGCCCGCGTACAGAAAAAAAAAAAAAAAAAGAATGAATAACTGGAGTCCAGAATTTTTTACCAGTAGACATATGATCAGTCAGATTCATCTGTTTGCCATTAGAATAGTAAGAGATCTGCTAACCATTTCAAATAATATGACCTAGATATACAAAGAAGCAAATGAAATTATATTTGATCATAGCTGGTACCTTTATAACACAACAATTGGTTTGTTATAGTATTAACAATGTGATCCTGAAAAGACAAAGAAGTAAAGCAGATGAAGTGCTAGATGCTCTCTGGATTTTATGTCTTTACTATTTCATTATCACTTTAAAATCTCTTTGTTCATTTGATATAGTTCTTGTGAGATATCACAACGAGTAAACGATGTCAGCATTTAATCAATTGGTGCCATAAAGGGGTACTATGCTGCCTTGGGTTGCTTTGGGGCAACTCATGGGCATCCCGCTGATCTAGGACAGTGCCAACACCATGTTATGGGACTGTTACACAGCCCAAGGAGCAACGGTGAATGGAGTCCAAAGTTCATGCTCCTGTATTGCTTCATTAGAACAATTGAAACCATTTTGGAATCAGAAGAATTTCATCTGCCATATGATAATAATGACTATAAATTACTGACCTCCTAATACATGCTATCATAGGAAACGTGCTTTATATATAATATTTTCCATGTAATCCACACAACATCCTCATGAGGGTTTTGCATAAGAGGCCCAGAGTGTCAGCAAGTTGCCCAATATCACACAGCTATTGAAAGAGTCAGGATTTGAAACTACCAAGCATGCTGTTCCTACTTCCTAAGATAGGTTTTCTTTCTACTTCCTCTACACTTTCAGTAAAGTTTTATTTTTTTTTTTGTCCAGGAAGATCCCACATGCCGCGGAGCGGCTGGGCCTGTGATCCATGGCCTCTGAGCCTGCGCGTCCGGAGCCTGTGCTCTGCAACGGAAGAGACCGCAACAGTGAGAGGCCCACATACCGCAAAAAAAAAAAAAAATGTGCAAAAGAAATGTCTCTCTCCTACCTGTGTCCCTAGCTGCCAATTTTCCTCTTCAGAGATGTTCTATGCTTCTACAAGTAATTATGTAAATATATCCCTCCCCCCGTTTTTCTGATATAAATGGTAATTCACATTACGCTAGTGGGTTTTAAAAAGCATTCTCCTTGGAAACTAATTTTAAGATGTTTACTTTTTAACATTTTTAGTTTTAAAATTTTAGTGGATAGTCTATACACTTGGCTAGAAACTGAAACAATACAGTAAGTCCTCTACATATGAACCCTCAACCTGCAAACTTTAAAAGATTCAGACATGCATTTGCATGTCCAATAGTTAGTTCACGTGTCTGGCACACACTGTCATGTGCGTGCATCTTCTACAAGTGGTTGTGCTTTTGTGTACTTTACTAGACAGTACTGTATAGAGTACAGTAGTACAGTATCTTTATTTCAAGCCCAGGGTGTCCGGAAGCAAGGGTGAAAGCAACAGTGAAGTAGCTGGTACTGCTAAGAAGTGCCAGGAATTGGACATCCACAGAAAGGACAAAGAGTGACAATAGGAAAAAGAAATAACTGAAGAACTGAAGGATTCATGATGCAGGAAATGGCAAGGGGATTCTCTTTATTTGAGGAGGCACTGTTAGTTTTTGAGGCACAGGACCCAAACGTAGAATGGTACACGAAGGTTGCAACAGTCGTTCAGAATGCAATCCAGTGCTACCATGTCACCTACAACGAGAAAAAGAGCTATACCCAGACGTCACTGGATCGTTTTTTCAAGAGGGTAGATAGAATTGAATCCAGCAAGGAACCAGAACCTGTGCCATCAACGTCAGGCATGACTGAAAGTGCAGCTTGCCCTCTGTCCCCTATTGCTGACAATCCTTCAGCTCTACCATCCCCCACCTCCTCTCCCTCTTCCAGTCAGTAACTCTTCTTGCCTGCTCACTCGATGCCAGCCCCTGGATGCCAGCTGTTGTGCTGTACTACTGTACTTTTCAAAGTACTGTACTGTAAGATTAAAAATGCTTTCTTTATTTTTTGTGTTTGTTTTTTACATATTATTTGTGTGAAAAGTATTATAAACCTATTACAGTACAGTGCTATATAGCTGACTGTGTTAGTTGGGTACCTAGGCTAACTTTATTGGACTTAACGAACAAATTGGACTTATGAATGTGCTCTCAGAATGGAATTCATTTGTATGTAGGCAAGTTACTGTACAAAAGAGTGAAAAGCAAGTGTCTCTCCCTCCGGTCCTTGAAATTCTTCAATTCTTCCCACCAGACTGAACTACTTTCACCAGTTTTTTTATTTTATTAATTTTGGCTGCGTTGGGTCTTCGATGCTGTGCGTGGGCTTCTCTAGTTGCGGCGAGCAGGAGCTACTCTTCCTTGTGCTGCGCGCGCTTCTCGTTGCGGTGGCTAATCTTGTTGCGGAGCACAGGCTCTAGGCGCACAGGCTTCAGTAGTTATGGCACAAGGGCTCAGTAGTTGTGTCTTGCGGGCTCTAGAGCACAGGCTCAGTAGTTGTGGTGCAGGGGCTTAGTTGCTCCATGGCATATGGGATCTTCCCGGACCAGGGCTCGAACCCGTGTCCCCTGCGTTGGCAGGCGGATTCTTAACCACTGCGCCCCCAGGGAAGCCCCCCAGTTCCTTCTGTAAGCTTCTAGAGATCATCTTTTCAAATAAAAGCATATATTTGTATCCTTTCCCCCACTATATTTTGTTTATTTAGATAAGCAGTAGCATATTGAACACATTGTCTTGCACCTGACTTCTTTCACTAAACCATAATATCTTGAAGATCATTCCGTGTTAGTTTGTATAATTCTATCTTTTAAATTTAAACATCAGACAGAATTCCATTACATGTATACACCATAATTTATTTCACCAGTTTTCTATACATGGACATTTACATTATTTCTAATCTTTTGCTAGTGTGAAGAATACTGCAATGACTATCCTCTTCTGTGTGCATATGTGAGAGAGCTTTTTATGCAGGATGAATTCTCAGAAGTGGAATTGTTGAGTCACAAGATATATGCATTTATTTCAATGGTCATTGCCAAATTACAGAGGTTGTACAATTTACATTCCTTCACTAACATGTTCGGAAGTACACTTTTTCATCCAAACCTCACCAACACAGAACTTTATCAAACTTCTGTCAAGATGGAGTTTTTATAAAAGATGGTTCATTCATTCACTAGCTGTTTAGGTAGAGCTCCTGATTTTACTTATTGAATCTACTGATTCATGGTATACCAGACCCAGGAGTACATTCAGGGGACTCCAGACTGTGGATGACAAAAGAAAGGTGAACCTTTGGTCAGCTAATTTATTGGATACCTACTCTAAGCCAGGCACCAGGAATACAGGGAGAAGTGAGCCTGGGTTCTACTCAGGGACTATAACTGTTCCCACTTTTGGTGAAAATGGCTGCAAACATATTCCAGTTGCTACTTGGAGAATGGATCCCCAAAGTTCATTTAGGCTTAGACCTCCAAAGCTTGAGAAGTGGTGGGTGGTGGTTCTGCAATTTTTTCATTTGAAGTCTTTTATCTTCCCTTTGGCATATGAAAAAGGCAGTTGCAAACAAAAGAGAAGGCATTTGGCACACCTAATAGGTGGTACTCACATTTTAATTGCAGGGTGCTCTGTATCTCCAGCCAGGGAACAGTCTATAAGGTTTGTTTCATTTTGTTGGTAGGTGGGGAGAGGGTATTTCTTTTGTTCTTTTTTTGGGTGGTAGGGGAAGGATATCAAAGTTTTTTTTTTTAAATATGAGAAACAGAGGAATTATTAATTATAAAATCATCAGCATTTGCAGATGATTCTAATAAATGCCATCTTCCAGCTCTAAACTGACTACACAAAAGGCTTTATTTTGTGGAAAATTATTTTAATCATTAGATATGTAAAATAATAAGCAGAATGTTTAGTTTTTAACAGATATCTGGTCAAAATGGATATCCTTCCCTGTTAGGGTATACTTGAGAATGCAACAGTTATAAATGCACCATATATTTATAATCTTTTTTAAATTGAAGTATAGTTGATTTACAATGTTGTGTTAGTTTCAGGTGTACAGCAAAGTGATTCATATATACATCTATCCATTCTTTTTCAGATTCTTTTCCTATATAGGTTATTGCAAAATACTGGGTATAGTTCCCTGTGCTATACAGTAGTTCCTTGTTGGTTATCTGTTTTATATATAGTAGTGTGTATATATTAATCCTAACTTCCTAATTATCCATCCCCCCACCCCACCCACCCTTTCCCCTTTGGTAACCATAAGTTTGTTTTCTATGTCTACAAGTCTATTTCTGTTTTGTAAATAAGTTCATTTGTATCTTTGTTTTTTTTTTTTTAGATTCCACATATAAACGATATCATATGATATTTGTCTTTCTCTGACTGGCTTACTTCACTTAATATGATAATTTCTAGGTCCATCCATGTTGCTGCAAATGAGAAAAGGCTATATTTAAACTTACCATTATGTTTGTTGATTTCGGATAAAAAAAAATCAAAAAGTACCCATAATCCAGATGGAAACACCCAATCGTTGAAGAATTGGAGCATAAAATTAGGTCATAATTAGCCTATTATGCATAATCAATACTATAAAAAATACTATGATTGGGCTTCCCTGGTGGCGCAGTGGTTGAGAGTCCGCCTGCCGATGCAGGGGACACGGGTTCGTGCCCCGGTCCGGGAGGATCCCACATGCCGTGGAGCGGCTGGGCCCGTGAGCCATGGCCGCTGAGCCTGCGCGTCCGGAGCCTGTGCTCCGCAACGGGAGAGGCCACAACAGTGAGAGGCCCACATACCACAAAAAAAAAAACAACTATGATTTTTGAGTCCAGCCTTTCTTTCCCATCCCTCCTGTTACCTCATATAGCTTCTATAGAATCACATTACACTACTCTTGAGAGTAGTGAGATTACTCACCTTGGTTACCAACTGTCAGGCTTTGATAAATTTACACAGGGATTAAAAAGCTGCTGATTTTACTGTTTGTAGCAACAGTGCTGCTCCAAATCCAGGAGTATTTTTTGGGGACTGTAGACTCTGGGCAACAAAAGCAAGCAGAATAACTTACAAGCTGAACCTTTGTTTATTTCATGTTGTTCTGTCAGCTGTTAGAAGGATCCATGTCATTCCCACTGTGCCAGCTGGGCTATAGTAAGAAACAGAGACAGCAGTGCTCCCAGAACGTTTTTGGTGTCTATCCCCTGGGACATGTGAACAAGAAGATTCTGAAGGATTCAGCATGATATCCCTTCTGGAAGGTTCTTGAGTAACACTTGACAGTAACAGTTTTAATTGTAATTGCTAGTTTGAAGCCTTATTTTTAAAACTTTACCTAAACTTGCTCTACTTCACATAGCTATCACTATGATTATATTCGCAACTATTAACTAATATTTATTGAGCTGTGTTTATTGCAAACTGCTGACCTTAAAGTTACAATAGGAATAAGGCAAAGAAAACCAGGAAAACAAACATAGTGCAGATAAGTATTGAAAGGGAACACAGAGAAACAAAAATAGCTGTACGTGACTAGCAGAGTTATGTGTACGGTTATTTTTTTGTGTGTGTGATACTTGGGCCTCCTCATTGCGGAGCACAGGCTCTGGACGCGCAGGCCCAGCGGTCATGGCTCATGGGCCTAGCTGCTCCGCGGCATGTGGGATCTTCCCGGACCGGGGCATAAACCCGTGTCCCCTGCAACGGCAGGCGGACTCTCAACCACTGTGCCACCAGGGAAGCCCTGTGTACGTTTTTAAATGTTTTGTTTTGTGTCATAAATTTGTTGTAAACATTATTGGCTTTAACAACACATTTAAAACTTTACACTAGGAAAGTAGCTTTACAATCCTAAATTGGGGTTTTAATTTCCAGGGTAACATTTTGGTACGTATTATTTCAGGGTTTTTTCCTTTGCTTATACTATCTCTTTATCTCTATAAAGATATAGATATAATTTATAAATAATTACAATATTTTAATATATAATCATATATAGTTACACATAATTTTATTTATATAATTTGACATATATATTTAATAAAGTAACAGCATATTATGTAAGTTCACATTCTGTTCTGAAACATGCTTTTTTCACTTAATATATTTGGACAGGTTTCCACAATATTATATATAGATTTACATAATTTTAAAAAAATGATTGTTTTGGACTTCCCAGGTGGCGCAGTGGTTAAGAATCCGCCTGCCAATGCAGGGGACAGGAGTTTGAGCCCTGGTCTGGGAAGATCCTGCATGCCCCGGAGCAACTAAGCCCGTGCGCCACAACTACTGAGCCCACGTGCGCCTGGAGCCCTTGTTTGGCAACAAGAGAAGCCGCCGCAGTGAGAAGCCCATGCACTGCCGGAGTAGCCCCCACTCGCCGCAACTAGAGAGAGCCCGCGTGCAGCAATGAAGACCCAACGCAGCAAAAAATAAATTAATTACTTAATTAAAAAAAAAATTTCACTGTAGGGATAGTTCGTTATTTATTTAAGCAACTGCCTATTGATCGACATTTCAATTATTTCTAATGTTCTGCTGTTATAAGTATTCATATAGGGCTTCCCTGGTGGCAGTGGTTGAGAGTCCGCCTGCTGATACAGGGGACACGGGTTCGTGCCCCAGTCCGGGAAGATCCCACATGCCGCAGAGCGGCTAGGCCCGTGAGCCATGGCCGCTGAGCCTGCGCGTCCGGAGCCTGTGCTCCGCAACGGGAGAGGCCACAACAGTAAGAGGCCCGCGTACGGAAAAAAAAAAAAAATTTCATATAGATTAAATGATAGTTTTATCTCCTGTTATAGATACTTTGGATGTCTGTGTCATCGCATATTTGCGAATACTGATTGATGTATACAAGTTTAAAATGTTTTTACGTTGACATTCACATTAAGACATCAATCATTTTCTTTATAATTTTTGTACTTAGTATCATGCATAGAAAGGTGGATAAGGACTTCCCTGGCAGTCCAGTGGTTAAGAAGCTGCACTTCCAACCCAGGGGGCATGGGTTCAATCCCTGGCTGGGGAATCTAAGATCCTGTATGCTGCATGGTGTGGGCAAAAATAAACAAATAAATAAATAAATAGAAAGATTTATTTTTTAAAAAAATGTGTATAGCTGCCAGGAACTGGGGTATTTTGTTGTCGTTTTATTTGTTTTTCAGAAAATCGAGCCCTCTGCTGAATTCTCCAATATGTACTTGGATGGCCCTGCTCATCATTTTTCATTTATATCAGGAAAACTGTTCAAAATCAAAGCAGGAAGGGGGAGCTGCTGCCCAGGACTCAGCCACCCTGCCCTGACTGTGCTCCGGCTGCTGGCAGCTGAGTTGATCTTCCGAGGCTCTGGCTGAACTCTATCTCCCGGCTAAATCCAAATTCTGACTGGCACACTGACGCACACTGCTTGGGGTCCTGCCTGGCCTGGCTCTCCCCACTCCAGCTTCCCTTGATTCTGCCTGTGCCCCTGGCTAGCCAGGCACAGCTGAACTCCCAGGGTGCCAACCTCATTGGTCTTCCTGAACTCTATACTTGCTCACTCCTTCCAAACTAGTCTCACACCCTTGGCTGCAACTCTTTAACTCTTGACCTGCCTTATTTGTTGTGTGGTCTCCAGCTCTGAAAGGCTAACAGAACAAATGCCAAATGAAACTCCTCTTCAAATAGTTCACAGTGTATGGAATTTGCAATGATGCATATTTGTTACTCAAGGAAAAAAAAATCCATTAAGTAAGAAAAATCCAATTAGCCCTCTGAAGGCAATGCCTCACACACACTTTCAGATATCTAAATTAAACCACAGCACACTCCTAATACCATCCACAAAGAGATCTGGGGCGGGAGGGGGGATGCCAAGGGAGAGAGGTGAGGAGGACATATTTATATGAAGGAAGTTAACTCTTACAATTAGCTATATTCTAATGAAAATAAACTGATTCGGAAGACCTAGAAGATGACACTACAGCATAATAATTTATAAAACAGTGTGGAATTTTCAGTAAACTTTAAAAAATACTCTTTCTTGAAGTTTATGAGAATTTATTGTCACAAGTTGTTTTCTTGCTCTAAGAATTCATTTTCTCATAAACTGTACAGAATATCTTGTAAAAAATAAACCTATGGAATAGTATTTCTAAAATGCAGTAATTCTTTTATCCTCTCTTTTGTCATTTATAACTCTTTCTTTGAATCTTTCAAAGAATTTCCAATTTTCTTTGTAGACTGACAAAAATAACTTCAAATAACCCTGGAATCTGTGTATAAGCATAGGATCATGGCATTTCTTTCTGAAAGAATTTGCCTATTACTTCTATTAAATTTTAAAGATGAGGGATAGTAAATGATAATCCTTCATTATTTTTCCACCTAACTCCAGCCCTTGTTTTCTTGCCTTTTCCTGACATGGGAATGTCAGAGCCTGGATTTCCCTTAATCATGTCTTTAGGTTAGTTTTCTATTACTGCTGTAACAAGGTATCACAAAATTAATGGTGTAAAACAACACAAACTTATTCTCCTACACTTCTAAAAGTCGGAGGTCCAAAACTGAATCTTAGGGGGAATTAATCAAGGTATTCACAGGGCTGTGTTTCTTCTGGAGGCTCAAGGGGAGAACACATGCCTTGTTCTCAGCTTTAGAGGTTTCCTGCAACCCTTGGCTCGTGGTCCCACATCACTCTGTCTTCTGCTTCTGTCAACACATTCCCTTCTCTGTCTGACCCTCCTACCTCTGTTTTATGAGGACTCTTGTGATTATGTTGTGCTCACCCAGATAACCCAGGATAATCTCCCAGTATCGAGGTCCTGACCTTAATCACATCTGCAAAGTCTCTTTTGCATGCATAGGGTCCAGGGATTAGAACGTGGACATTTTGGGGGAGACCACTATTCCGTCCTAATCCAGTCACATACTTGAATCTACTTTATAATTTTGCCTGGATAACTCACTAATGGGAAAACACCATTAATATTTTTTGCTTTTAAAACTAAAGTATAAAGGCAATAGCTATGTCCATAAAGAGAGCAGAAGAAGATATTAGGGCAAATACAGTTCTGTAATGATCTATTTCTGTAATTACACAACCATGTGTTCTCTCTGCCAGTTCCCTCCTTTCATACCTTGGTTCCATCCATTCTCATATCCCCCATGCCTGGTCTTTAACTAGGATCTTCTTTTGGGCATTAGGAACTCCCCATTCTAAGATCAAGAAGCTCCCCTACATCCTTGAACACAGTTTCTCTTAAATATAGTTCATGACTAACTACGATTAAAGTTTGGTTTTCCACCAATACCACTGTCATCTCTAATGTAGGCCGCTTCCCATTGTGTTTCCCCAGTGCTCACAGGGGAAGGAGGAATTGGTATATTTTATTTACTTGCTACTTCCCTACTTTTTCTCCACCACTGCTCTCAATACCATATGTGTTTTGGAAGGAAGCCCAAGCCATTCACTTACACGTCCCTTCCCCTACCTTCTCTAATTATCTATGGAAATTCAGGATACTCTCCACTTTCCTTGATCATTTCAGGATTTCAGTCCTTCTGTCTACCCTATCTATTGCCATCAACCTCAACAGCTGCATACAAACTTTCCAACATTCTGACCTCACAATTCTTACTAGGATCAACATAATTCCTTAATCTTCACATGCCCCCTCTCCTTGCCAGCTGGGTCCAGTAACACTCACTCATTGATTCTGCCCTGACCTTCCATGGTCAAAGGCTTTGGGAAGCTCTGCATCGCCATTTGGAAAGCTCAAAAGAAAATAGACCTTCTTGCAGTTGAACTCTGACTTTATTTTTCATTTCTAGAAACTGGGCTTCGACTTGATGTCAAGAAGTTACCAAGGAATAAAATTGGTTTTCATCTTGCTCAATTTTGTTTAAGGCCTGTGACAGTCTCCTCTCCCCATAGGCCTCCAGGGGTCCTGACCTCTCTCCTCCCCCCAGTTCAAGGCTGTGGCAAACTTTCCTGGCACTTGAAACCGGCCTCTCTGTGTCATCTCAACTCTGAACATTACCTGCGTCTAGAATCCAGCGGCCACATCCATCCTGAGGCTGAGCAGTCACTTGGACCCTGACTTTGATAGGTTCACGTATTTCCTAACTACTGTATTCTGCCTGCTTGGCTGGACATTCTTCCAGTACCAACAGCTGGGTCTTTATCCTCGGCACCTGTTCACCCAAGTAGACTGGTCCAGCTTCATTTCGGTCTACCCCACCAAGCTGCAATGAACTTTTCTGTCACCAGCTACGCAATGAGTTATAATAGCCCCCATGCTTTCTACCACTCTCTCACTGCTATCCAGTTGGGTTTTCCTTCTCCCTTTGTTCTCCAGTAGCTCACCCCACAGGCTCTCTGCTTTTTTCTTGCATTATTTCCTTCCCTCACCGCTCCAGGACATTCCAAACATTTTAGATCCTCTCATGTCTTGGTTCCTCTGCCACCTTCTCTCTGCCAATATTCCAAACTTGGTTAGTCCCTGGGGTCATCATTAGGACCATCTACAAAACTTCCAGTTCTCTTCCCTCTAGGTAACTGGTAGGGTCTTACTTCTCCAACCCCTCTGCTCTGGCCAATGAAATATAATCGTGAAAAGTCTCATTTCCAGGCAGAAGCTTTAAGAGAGAATGCTTCCTTTACCACATTCTCCTTCCCTTCGCCTCCATGATCTACAGCACACTGAGCGGCCCCAGTCGACTGACAATGGACACGTAGCAACAGAAGAAATAAATCTATGTTGTTTTAAGCATTTGAGATTAGGAGGTTGTTATTGTACCTAACCTAACCTATCCTGACAGATACTGATCTTCCCATCTGTTTTCTCCTCTCATCTTCCTGGTCTGTAGTGGACCTGGTTGTTTCACCTGACAGCATTCCTTGAAAACCACCCCTTCCTCAATTTGGGTTTATGTAATTCATGACTTCAGGAGTGAGTGTATGACTCAGACCCAGGCAGTCAAACTATCCCATCCCTTAGGCCCCAGCGATTAGTCCAGTGGTGGTCACATTACCCAAGTTGGGCCAACTGTAGCCTATATTAGGGTTTGGCTGGAAAATTGGGAGAGAAATGCTCTTTTTGTGGGTGCTTGCTAAAGCAGGTAGACTGTATTCTGGAGCTGGCAGTGGCTACTTAGGAAAGCAGAGCTAAACAATGGAGAAAAACATAGTTTTGATGACATTTTTTGAGGCTCTGGATTTAGCCATGTCATAAATCATTATGCTCTTTAGATGTTCCTGTTATGTAAGCCAATAAATTTCCTTTTTTCCTTTAATCTATTTTGAATTGAGATTTTTGTCACTTGCAACTGAAAAAGTGCTGATTAAAACAGCTGCAAAGCATTAAGGGAAACATCAGGAAACCATACAATTTTCCTTTATACTTTTACCCTAGAGAATATCAACTGAATTCTCACTGGGATCAGCAATCCTTTTGCTCAGCTTTATTTACTTCCTAGTGTACTCCTCATGGTGCATATTCCAAACATTCTCTATTCTCCGTAATTCCTTTCCCACTCCCTAAGATGAGCTAGCCTTTCACTTCTCTGAAACGAAATTCATCTCTCTTGAGTGTCCTCCACTTTAACCCTATTCCTAGATAGATTTTCATCTATCCATCTCTTTCCAAACTTAACTGTATCACTTGTTCCTCCGCTGGTGGCTTTTGTGTCCTGGTTTTCCTCTTATATCTCTGATCACTCCTGGGTCTCCACTTCTTTCCACTGCAGCCTGGGAACAGCTGTTCACAGCCTCTACCTGTCTTTTCTTCCACTGCAGATTCCTGGTATCTATTCCTTTGGCTTTATCTGTCACCCACAGGCAAATAGCTCTCAAGTCTATACATTCCAGTGTTTGCCTGCTAGACTTTTGCATTCACATGCCCCAGTTGGAAATGTACCTCAAACACAACTTGTCCAAAAGTGAAATTATTCTACTCAATTCAAACTCTGAGCTATTCTGGGCAATCTCAGCTTCTCTCCTCTGTACCCTCAGATCCAATTAGTTACCGTGTCTTATCAATACCACCCTATGATACCTCTCTAAACTATACCCTCCTTACTATAAACACAGCTACTAGTTCTGGCTTTTATTATCTGCTTTGCAGACTCGTGCAATCATTGCCACAGTCTCCCTAGGATGATCAAACTCCAGCCGGCCCAAAACAAAATGAAGTAAAAAGATACAAAATGAAGTAAGTTTTCAGTTGCTACCTCTTGTCCAGGCACATACATCAGCTCAGGACTCTCTGTTGAATGTTTGTTAGAGTCCTGTTAGTTTCACAAGCCAGATCTCAATATTTCATATCCACAGTGATATCCTCAGCATACTTGGGAATAGTACATCTTATGCTCAGGGGTCATTGCTGCAAAATTCTTTTGTAGTCCTCATGGCCCCACTGAAAATTTCAAACATGCTATTGCAAAAGTTTCCAGAACCCATGCAATATCATTGTTTTGTTAGAGAGTGTTCGCCTGGCCTTGTCCCAGACTCTTTGACCTTTTTGTTCCACTACTATCCTGAACAGCCTTTTATAACAGGGCCTTACAATATACTGTTTTATAAAAGTCTCAACTATAGGTGTATAAACCTGTAAGAATCGCTCTAACAGCGATAACCTACCCAGCCTCCTGCCTCTCCCCTTTTTAGCTCATTCTCTTCAGAAAATGGTTCCAGTTCCTTTCTTGAAGCACAGCATGGATCACTCTTTAAAAAATTCAGTTGCTCACACTAACTGCATAATCCAACCCCAACTCCTTTGCCTGGTGTCCTAGTCCATTTGGGCTGTTATAACAAAATACCGTCAACAGAGTAGCTTATACAGTTGTCCCTTGAGCAATGCAGGGATTAGGGGCACCCACCCTCTGTGCATTTGAAAATCCGAGTATAATTCATAGCTGGTCCTCCCTATACACAGTTCATCCGTATATGTGGTTCTGCACCTGGGATTCAACCAACCGGGGATGGTGTAACACTGCAGTATTTACTATTGAAAAAAATACACATGTAGGTGGATCCATGCAGTTCAAACCCGTATTGTTCAAGGGTCAACTGTAAACAACAGAAATGTATTTCTCATGGTTTTGGAGGCAGAGGAATCCAAGATCAAGACGTCAGCCTCTCTCCTTGGTTTGTAGATGACTACCTTCTATCTCTGTCTTCACATGGTCCTTCCTCTGTGTGTACCCATGTCTGTGTCCAAATTTTCTCTTCTTATAAGGACATCAATCATATTAGATTAGGACCAATGAGTCTTAAAGACCTCATTTTAACTTAATTACCCCCTTAATGAGCACTTGTCAATATTTTCATTTTTGAAAAGCAGATTTGACTTAGATATGCAGAGATAGGGGATGCTGTAAGGACACAGTATTATGAACAAAGTCCAGGAACCTGGCAAGGAAACCTCAGGGAATGACAAGTGGACAGTTTGGCTGGCTAGAGAATCAGGTGTGGGAAATGAGGATGGATAAGTGTTGTCATGGGCTGAATTGGGTCCTCCAAAATTTGTATGTTGAAGTCCTAATCTCCAGGATCTCAGAATGTAACTTTATCTGGAGATACATTCTTTAAAGAGGTAATTAAGTTAAAATGAGGTCTTTAAGGGGCACCCTAATCCTAATTCTAACTATGTTTTATAAACTCTGTGCAAACACTGAATTAGCCAATATACTGAACCATTTCTTCTAGGGGAAGTACAGGATTAGGTTCCTGCGAGCCTCTGATCACAACATTTTTTTCAATGAACCAGTGAACACATAACTTTGTTTTATGTGTGTTTCTGTTTAAAGACACCTTATTTAATATACACTGTTGATTCATTAACATTAAACTAACAGCCAACTGCACCATAACTCATGCCTGAACAAAGCCTAACTAACATCTGTATTTTTTCTGTAAGGCACATCACAGCCTTCTTGTGCTTAGGAACACTGGGACAGCACTTCAGCACTACGCTGGGGAGTCATTTTAAATAGCAAAACCACCAAGAAAAAGCACATAGATGCAAAAGCATGGCACTAAATAGACCATAAAAAGTTTACTGGTTTACAGTATGAACTCAGCTGGGAACGCACGTCTTGAGCAACTCAAATTTTTGGTTGCACTGCACATGTTTGTGAATGACTGCACAAGTGCTGCAAGTATTGATTTTGGAGTTAGGGATAAATTCTAACAAGTAGATGAATTCGCAAACACAGACTCTGTAAGTAATGAGGATCAACTATACTATTAATCCCATTTTATAGATAAGGAAACTAAGACTCAACGCAGTTAAGGTCTTTCACAAGGTCACTGCTTGTGAAGTTGGCACAGCCAGGATTCAAACTCCACTTTGTAAAAGAGGGAGATTTTTTCTTCACCTGCACTGAGTCAGAGTTGAGGAAATCAGTCAAGAACACTAATACAGAGGCTGCAAATAGCGAACAGCCTTTGCAAAATCTTGCCAATTACATGAAGCATGATTTCTGGGAATGGCATCAAGATATTAGTGAATAGCAGTCTCACACTTTAAACAAAGAGAATTGTTCTTAGAAGTACAGTAGTAATATATTTATCTGAGGGCCCTACAGCCCAAGTGACCAAAATCCACAGCTTTTGTTTCTTCAGAGTTCATGTTGTCATCTTCTCAATACAATTCTGTTTGGAGAAAAAAAAAAAAAAGTGCATTCACACCCAGGCATTACATAGTATACAAAAGCATAATCAGGGACATATTATAATACGGCAATTCAAGGAATTAGTTGTCAAGTCTGTAAAGGGGCCTTCATGCACCAAAAGCATAGTCTATCACGATAAGCCATGTTTTAAAAAAGAATTAATTCATCCAAAACGATGTACTGAGCTGCCACTGTGTACTGGGTGTTATGTTCAGTACTCAACATCAGAGTGAATATGAAATAGTTCCTGCTCTGGCCATAGTCACAGAATAGTGCCTGAGGCAGGTGTAATTGGGTGTGCCTGTGTGTGTGTTCCTTGGCGGTTTCACTCTGTTTTCCCCCCTCCCATACTTAATGCATCTGTACATTTGCACAGCTGCTGAGAGCCTCCGAGGAAGACTCAAACCTTAGGATTGAGATATGTATAACGTATCAGCTGACCTGGGAATGTCGGAAGCCAAATTACAAAGCAATTTCAAGACCCATGAGAGAGAATTCACCTGAGGCAAGGAGTCAGGAGTGATAAGGAGGGCAGCAAGAGGTTCCGGGAGTCCCAGAGCAGTGGTGGCTTGGGGCACTGTAGGAGAGCTTTTTCTTGCACCTGTCTTCACTGAGCCACCACCCGGACACCACCACGTGTTCCTGTTTTTCTTCCCATCCCTCTGACCTCTGCTTTGTGGAACCCACCTCCTCTCTCTAGCTTCTAAATAAGACTGTCCTAGGAGTCCATCCTCAAATCTCTTTTCTCTTGTATCTCTTCTCACTCCCTAAGTGATCTTCTCCAATCTCAGGTTTTTAAATTCAGTCAAGGACCCAACAAGAAACAGATGGCACAGTCAAATTACAGTAATTCAAGCAGGGCTCACTAAAGGGACTATTTGTAAAAGTGTAAGGACAGCAGTACTCTCAGGCTAATAAGGGGAGGAGCTGTTTCCACCCAAGGACAAGGAGGGGTGAAGGGACAGAGCAGTTACTGCATCTGGAGAGACAGCTGTGTGGAAGCCTGCCTGACAGGAGCTGTAAATTTTCAGAGAGGCTCAGGCAGCTGAGGAGAACTGCAGGGAGGGAGTTGGAGAATAAGCTATCCCACCTTGCTCTCCTCTCTTCTGATCTGCTGCCGGCGGGCTGAATCTGCTGGAAACCAGATTGGAGTCCACTGACTTAATCCCTATGGATTAGTCTATATGGAGGCAGGGAGCAGAGTGGAGAGAGAATCTGGAAGGCCTGCAGAGATATCCAGCATGCTCTCATACGTGGAAGAGTCACATGTATAGCTCCAATGCTAAGTTGAATCACAATGGCCTGCTCAAACATCTCCACCCGAATTGTCATTCGAGTGTCCCATGCCAAGATCTGGTCCTTGCCTATCCTGTTCCTTCCCCACACCCCCCGCCAGTTTTACCACCATTCACTTGATTGCTTAGACCCAAACCTAGCTTTCATGCCTGAATCATTTACTTCTCTTACATCCAATCCATGAGCAAGTATGTCAGTTCCACTTTTTTTTTTTTTTCAAGAGACATCAATGGTTTAATGGATAGGGTTCAGCTCCACTTTTAACTAGTGTCCAGGGAATTCCTGGCAGTCCAGTGGTTAGGACTCGGAGCTCTCACTGCCAAGGGCCCAGGTTCAATCCCTGGTCAGGGAACTAAGATCCCACATCCCAAAAGACATGTGGTGCAGCCAAAAACAAAAGCTAGTGTCCAGAATCTGGATACTTCTCATCACCTCCACAGCTCCCACTCTAATCCATACCCACATATCTCTTGCTTGTATGACTGCAATACACTACCACTTGGTGTCCCCACCCCTGCTCTTGTTCCCACTATGGTTGATTCTACTTTGGGCCACGTTAGGTCTACACAGCAGCCAGAGTGATCTTTCTCTAGTTACTCTCTAACTCCTTAACCTGTTTAAATTTTCTCCCCAACCATGTCTACTTAAATGCCTGTCATATGTTTATTCATTTATTTGTTTATTGTCATTTTCTCCATTAAAGTGTAGGTGTTATGAAGGCAGGGATCTTCTTGTCTACTGAGTAGTCCCCTCAGTTGAATAGACTTTCTTGAATGAAAAAATAAATAATACCTCTGCAAAAGACGCTGTTAAGAGAATGAGAAAACAAGCCACAGATGGGAAGACAATGTTTGCAAAAGACATCTCTGGTAAAAGACTGTTATCCAAAATATACAAAGAACCTTTAGAATTCAACAATAAAAAAAAAAAACTTGATTAAGGAATGGGCAAAAGTCCTGAACAGACACCTCACCAAAGAAGATGCACAGATACTCTTCCCATTCTCCACCAAGGCTCAGGATCAGAGTGAAAAGGAGAGCCTATGCGGGAACTTTGCATGTGTAAGCTTTGCCTCAACATCTGTGTGGGGCAGAGTGGAGACTGACTGAGCCGGGCAGCCTCAGGGCTGGAGCGGCTCACCAGCTGGACCTCTGTGTTCTCCAAAGCTAGATACACCATCAGGTCCTTTGGCATCAGAAGAAATGAAAAGATTGCCATCCATTGTGAGGCCAAGGCAGAAGAAATCCTGGAGAGAAGTCTAAAGGCATGAAGTATGAGTTAAGAAAGAAAGAATTGCTCAGATACTGGAAACTTTGGTTTTGGGATCCAGATACACATCAATCTGGGGATCAAATGTGACCCAAGCACTGGTATCTATGGTCTGGACTTCTGTGTGGTGTTGGGTAGGCCAGGTTTCAGCATCACAGAAGTGAAGAACAGGTTGCATTGAGGCCAAACACAGAATCAGCAAATAGGAGGCCATGTGCTGGTTCTAGCAGAAGTATGATGGGATCATCCTTCCTGGCAAATAAATTCCCGTTTCTATCCAAAGGCCAATAAAGTACACCTGAAACTAATTTAATATAAAATGTCAAATATATATCAATGAAAAAAATTTAAGTAAAACAGAAGCCAATAAAATGTTTTCAGTAAAAAAGAAGGGATATGCAGATGGCAAATAAGCATAGGAAAAGATGGATGCTCAACATCATAGATCATTAGGGAATTGGAAATTAAAATGAGATATCACGGGCTTTCCTGGTGGCGCAGTGGTTGAGAGTCCACCTGCCGATGCAGGGGACACGGGTTCGTGCCCCGGTCCGGGAAGATCCCACATGCCGCGGAGCGGCTGGGCCTGTAAGCCATGGCTGCTGGGCCTGTATGTCCGGAGTCTGTGCTCTGCAACTGGAGAGGCCACAACAGTGAGAGGCCCGCATACCGCAAAAAAAAAAAATAATAATAAAATAAGATATCACTACACATCCATTAGAATGGACAAAATCCAAAACACTGACAACGCCAAGTACTAGCAGGGATGTGGAGTAACAGGCACTCTCATTCATTGCTGGTGGGAATGCAAAATGGTACAGCCAACTTCCAGAGATGGTTTGGCAGTTTTTTAAAAAATTAAACATAGTCTTACCATATGATGCAGCAATTGTGCTCCTTAGTATTTACCCAAATGAGTTGAAATTTATGTCCACGCAAAACTTGCACACAGGTGTTCATTGCAGCTTTATTCATAATTGCCAAAACTTGGACGCAACTAAGATGTCCTTCATTGGGTAAATGGGTAAATACACTGTGGCACATCTGGACAATGGAATATTCTTCAGCACTTAAAAAAAAAAAAAAGAGCTATAAGCCATGAAAAGATGTAGAAGAACCTTAAATGCATATCACTAAGTGAAAGTACCCCATCTGAAGTGACAATATCCTATATGATTGCAAATATATTACATTTTGGAAAAGGCTGAACTATGGAGATAATGAAAGGATCGGTGGTTGCCAGGGAAGAGTGGAGAGGGAGAGATGAATAGGTAGAACATAGAGGATTTTTAGGGCAGTGAAACTGCTCCGTATTATACTATAATAGTGGATACATGCCACTACACATTTGTCATGGAATATAAAATACCAAGAGTGAACCCTAATATAAGCTATGGCCTTCAGTGAAAAGTAGGTTCATTGATGATAACAAATTTACCACTCTTGTTCATGATGTTGATAATGGGGGAAACCATGCATGTTGGGGGGGAAGGGGGGTATATGGGAACTTTCTGTACTTTCTTCTCAATTTTGCTATGAAACTAAAACTACTCTAAAAGTAAAGTCTATTAAAAATAATATGTGTGGAGACCCTGGGGAAAAATGGACCATAAATCTAGAAAACCTGTCCCACTAAACTCTGAAAGTAATCAGAACCCTGAAAAACCCTAGTTTGGTTCTCTTATAAAAAATGCAATATGGGGCTGCCCCGGTGGCACAGTGGTTGAGGGTCCACCTGCCGATGCAGGGGACACGGGCTCGTGCCCCAGTCCGGGAAGATCCCACATGCCGCGGAGGGGCTGGGCCCGTGAGCCATGGTCTCTGAGCCTGCGCGTCCGGAGCCTGTGCTCCACAACGGGAGAGGCCACAACAGTGAGAGGCCCGCGTACCGCAAAAAGAAAAAAAAAAGATTTACTAGTGACAAACACTTTAATGGGCTTGGCAGTTGTTGTGAGACAGAACACCTAAGCTAATAGTGGAACTGTATTTTGCTTAAATTAAAGACTCAAAGATGCTCTTTTCAGATCTCCGAGTCCTTAAAAAGTTTATGAAGAGTGTTTGTAAAAGGGAAGATTGCTTGTGCTCATCTTAAAGCCATTTAGTGCCTGTATGAGCCTGAGAATCCTAAGTCCTCGGGATGATCTATAATGCATGGAGTGTATGCTCTCAGCAGTGTTTTTCCTCTTTTCTTGACGTCAGTTGCCATTTGTAAGTGTTGCCAGGGTAATGACATCTAAAGACAGGCCTACAAGAAAGGACAGCATACTTATTTTTTCTCTTTTAGCATCAAATATATTTAAAATTCATAACACATTCAGTTTGATGAAATTCTACTTCACAGAGAACCAAATTTCAAAGTACAGAAAAGAACTCTCCCACTCCCCCCACTACCGCCCACCAACCTGCCCTTGTCTTTGCAACTCTGCTCTTAATGACTGGAGTTGTTCGAAACATACTGTTATATATGCCATGGGTTTTTTTCTGGGGAAAAAATTGTGAGGAGGTGCTGGCTGTATTTTATAAAATAATTTTTGGTAAAGTCAACAGAAAGACCTAGTTTACCTCAAAGGCAGGCATGGGAAAAATTGGAATCTGTTTAAAAAGGGAATATTTCAGGTTCCTTGGAAAGAATGTGGCTTTTGAAAATTAATTAAGAAATAATACTTGGGGTTATCAGTCAACATGGTTAATTGATATATTTCTAATGGGATAGGTTTGTCACATCACACTAATTCTAAGTTTTATATCAGTAAAAGGGTTTTACAACTTTACACATTGACAAATATATTTTTATTTTGGCAGCAATAAATAAAGCATCACGTGTTGAGGAGGAACTCATCACAGTTAAGCTGAATTTCATTCTGTTTTGAAATGAAGTCAACCTAATATTAGAAAATTGCATTCTGGCATGAGCCTCAATATTCTATTTCTGTTGGTGGCTCATTCATTTCAAAATAAGTACTTACTGTTGTAAACTCTTAAGTGTGTATCTTTTGGCATTATTGAAATTCATTTATTTACCTTTCAAACGAAGTTCAAACCATTAAACAGAAGTCGTTTTCTAAGGAAATCCTTTGCAAGATACAGAAATCTTTTTATGCTTGAATAAACATTTTAAAATGTTTTATATGAGATACAGGGACTTCTTGTTATTGAGCACGCTTGCCCTCTAGGATGCCAACTGTAGAGAGTCAGAAACACATCTGTGCTCAAACACCCTTAGATTCTCTTAATAATCCATTGTGAATTTGATGATCGAGTATATTTACCTTTTTTTGCGACAATTTCTATTTTCAGCCTGAACCACTCCTTGGCAAAAGATTCCATAAACTTAGTACCAAGTGTGTAAGATTGTATTTAATAATATACCTCTCTTTATGCATCTTAGAATTGTAAGATTCATAGGCTCCGGATGTGCAGCCTCAGCGGCCATGGCTCACGGGCCCAGCCGCTCCGCTGCATGTGGGATCTTCCTGGACCGGGGCACGAACCCATGTCCCCTGCATCGGCAGGCAGACTCTCAACCACTGCGCCACAAGGGAAGCCCATGTGCCCTTTTGCTATGAAGTTTGATGGAAAATTCTGTGTCCACTCCTTTCCTAATTTCATGGGATGAGATCATACCACTTTCCTGAGTCTCCACTAGAGGCCCAGGACTCAAAAGTCTAAAATCCTGGAGATCATTCTCTCTCCTTGGGTTATTTTGGAACTTCCCCAGCTCCATGATGCCTTCCTTGAGAGTGATCAGCATTTCACATGAATGTGCAAATGGATTTTAGTTTGATCCTTAAAACAAATGAACAGATTAATAGATGCTGAATGGTAACATCTTCATGGGGTGAAGAAATTGCTGGTGCAGGAAACGGGTGGGGAGGAGAAAATTACGATTCAAAATACCCACTGGGTTGTGTTGGCTTTCTCAAATTTTCTGAGCCTCTGTTTTGCTTGAATTTTAAGGGTAAGAGACATCTATTAGTGAATCCCTTATAAGCAACCTTATGACAGTTCATCAGTCATTGAGTCCCTGCTTTGGTGTCTTGCACTGCTCTGGAATGTTACAGAATTTGTGCCTTCCTGTGACTTTCCCAAGTATCAACCTTCAGAGACTATGTAAAGAAAACCAGTATGACCCTCTGATGCAGGCACAATCTGTTCTTCCCTAAGCTCCTATTCCTCACAGATTCTCTGGCTCTGGGTTCTTTTTTCTGGCTCTCCTTCTTGCAGTGACATTCTTAGACCTCCTACCGGTCTTCACCAACACCAGCTCTGTGCTGCCTGGTTTGCTTAATTCTGGCAGGCTGCACCCACTGAGACAGCCTCGCCCCACTAGCTCCGGCCTCAGGGACCCACCCTGGCTCACCTTCCTCCTCCACTCACAGACTTCCCACCAAAGGAAAGGGATTAGACATGTTAACTTTTTCCAGACAGATTTAAAATGCACAGGGGGAGTCACTGAGCAGAGCTCACAGAGCGTTCATACTGGGAAGCAACAGAGTTGAGAGCTGTGTGACCCTGGGCAAATTACCTAACGATTCTAAATCTGTTTTCTCTTCAGTAAAATAGAGATGACAATGTTTACTTCACTGTGTTATTGGAGGGAATTAAATAAGATAATGTACAGAAAGAGCCTTATGCATAGTAGTCTTTTTAAAAGATGGTAGCCAAAAAAATTAAAAATAAATAAAATAAAAAGATGGTAGCCATTATTACTTTGAGATTATTTCTGAATTATTGTGTGTAATATTTGTGTGGAAGTCTGAGCCTAGGCTTAAAAACAACAACAACAGCACAAGTTTGGCCATAGAATTTTAAAGTGAAAATGAAGAAATGGCCCATAACTGCTGTATTTATTTAAGCTTCTAATTTTTTTTTTTTTGCGGTACGCGGGCCTCTCACTGTGTGGCCTCTCCCATTGCAGAGCACAGGCTCTGGACGCGCAGGCTCAGCGGCCATGGCTCACGGGCCCAGCCACTCCGTGGCATGTGGGATCTTCCCGGACCGGGGCACGAACCCATGTCCCCTGCATCGGCAGGCGGACTCTCAACCACTGTGCCACCAGGTAAGCCCAAGCTTCTAATTTTTATGCATGCTTGTTCAACTAGCATATATTAAATCTTTCGATTTGCCAGGTGTTATGCGGGCAATAGGTAGCTGAGTAGATATTCCTCTCCTCCAGGGATTTGCAATCTAGCTGAGAAGACAAACATGTAAATAACCATCTAGTGACATGTGACAAATATTGAAAGCGTCATTGCTGTGAGAAGCCCTTGACTCTGCCTGGAAAGGACTGGGAAGACCACATCCACGTTCTCAGTTCCCTGTAGAAGCAGCCGGGCAAAGAGGAAAGCTTTCCCACTGTTGTGCTAGCCAGGGTTGAAAACTGGTGGCCTGCGGACTCTATCAGGGCTGCAAATTTCTTTTGTTTCATCCATACAGGGTCTTAAAACCAAGAATATGTTACATAAGAGTCCAGAATTACGGATTTTCCAAAAAATTACAAGATGTGACCTGGCAATTCTGGACTGTAATCAACCAGATCCAGACTAGCTGCTTTGTTTTATAACCAAAGCTCTTGACTCATCTGTCTGCCCTACCCAGCCTCTGTAGGCATTTGTGATTTCAACCTTCCAACAGACACACCTGGGTCCAAATTCCAGCTTTACCACTAATTGTATTGCCTTCAACAGCTGACCATCAGTTACCTGTCTGTTAAATGGGATCGATAATACCACCTTTGCTTTTTTTAGAAAGTGGATTCTAGAAGAGCATGGATTGGACCAGAGCCTTTCAAAACATAAAACAACAAACACTATGCTGTACACCTGAAACTAGCAGAATACTGTAAATCAACTCTACTCCAATTAAAAAAAGACAACAATCCAATACAGCAATCACTAGTCAGGTGTGACTATTTAAATTTAAATCAAATCAAATAAAATTCAGCTCCTCAATCACACTAATCACATTTCAAGTGCTCACTAGCCATATGTGGCCTGTGGCTACCTTACTGGACAGTACAGTTGCAGAGCAGTTCCATCATCATAGAAAGTTTCATCGGATAGTGCTGTAGACAGCATTGCCCAATAAATCCACCTGAGGTTATCCAATTGTCTGGGGGATCTAATTTTGTTTGACCTACTGTGTTTTACAGATTAGGGTTCCAAGTCTTTGGAAGTAGATGTTAATGTCTAGAAGATTGTTAAGTTGCAAATTATTTTTGTCCTACAGAGATAAACAATTTATGTCCAGTGGAAAAGAACCCTAAAGGTTTTGGTTTTATTGCTCTGTAGGACATTAGTCAGTCTTCTCTATCTTTCTTTGCAATCTTATCTAGGATTCTTTTCTTCCAATGGTGAGACACACACACACACACACACACACACACATGTGCGTGCCCACACGCACAATCTCCTCTCCTCCCCTCTGAACCATCTATTTCTCTCATAAATGAGGTAAGCAAATCTTGGACATTATATATTTGTATGGAGATCATGTTTCTAACTTTTAAAAATGTGTACTATTTAAATTTACACTTTGGGCAAACTATGTAGCCTGCAAAGCCTCACTGAGGAATACTTTCTAAAACAGAGACTTTCCTCATAGGGTTCTTAAGAATTAAATAGGATAATGAATATAAAACATTTAATGCAGCTCTTGGCATGTAAAAATTGCTAAATAAATGTTAGGCTTTATGATTATTATTTAAGAACTCTTTATCTTAAAGCGTTCTTAAATAATAATCAGCGTGTTTCTAGATATCTAAGCATATCAATTCCTACTTTCAGGTAGCTCCAATCAAATGCTGGAAGTCCCAAATACATTCTGGGCACAAGGCCTGTATCTCCCAACTTTGGCATCACTCTATCTGCACTCAGTACCTTTTCATCCTTTCTGCAGCAATGGGAGAAATTTCCCGGCCAACATCTGGCTTCAAATTGTGAGAGAAAGTCTTCCAGGCTGAGAACCACTAAAAACCCTCCCCTCCAGGCGCCGTGCTCTCTTCTCCCTCCCCCCTCCTCTACCCCTTCCTGCCAGCCCAAGTCCTGGATTCCACCCTTCCTGCCTGGCACCATAAATGCTCCCTCCTGCTGCTGCCTGCCGTCACTCAGGCTTAACTCTTTAAGTGCTAAAGACCCTTTTCCCAGAACGATGTGCAAATTTACAACATTCTTATCTTCTGGGATGGAGAACTGTTCACAGAATTCCCCTTTCCTTTCCCCAAAGCCTTCTTACCCATTCTACAGTATCCATTTGTATCAATCGTATATAAAATTAAATTTTTGGGGCTTCCCTGGTGGCGCAGTGGTCGAGAGTCCGCCTGCCGATGCAGGGGACGCGGGTTCGTGCCCCGGTCTGGGAAGATCCCACATGCCGCGGAGCGGCTGGGCCCGTGAGCCGTGGCCGCTGGGCCTGCGCGTCCGGAGCCTGTGCTCCGCGGCGGGAGGGGCCACATTGGTGGGAGGCCCGCGTACCACAAAATAAATAAATAAATAAATTTTAAAAATTAAATTAAATTAAAGTTTTGTTGGGAATGGCACCAAAGATAATTTTTTTATAGCTCAGAGTGTTTATTGAAGGTCTTCTATATGTGCAACACTGTTATGTCTCTATCATCTAAGGAACATAGAAAAGAGAGAGGAGGATTTTGTTCTCTGTATATACCCAGGCTATGAAAACTCAGTCTAGAGCAGAACTTGACAGGGTCTCGGCACAGAGGCACAGTTCGGATTTTTGCAATAAACATAGTAGAAACAGTGCTGCGTTAGAATGAAATCGAGATGTCTGGAGAGAGATCTGCAGGTCACTCAGAGCTTTAGAGAAAGGCCCTCCAGTCTCCAAAGGGTAGCCCTCAGTATTATGGGCCCAGTTTGGGTTTAGACATTAGAATCTTATGAGGAACATTTGGTTAGAAAGCTGCAAATTGGATTGTAATATGTTTTCTCTTCAGTGATACTTGGGTGGAGAGAGGCAAAGAAAGCTTGAACTCACTTTGAAGCTAAATACTCATATCCTGCCTTTGATGCACATCACACGCAGCACTTAGTTTCATCGCAGAACTCATTTTCTATCTATTTATTTATTTATTTATTTGGCTGCATCGGGGCTTAGTTGCGGCATGCGGGCTCTTTGTTGCGGTGCCTGCGCTTCTCTCTAGTTGTGGTGCACGTGCTCTAGAGCACGCGGGCTTCGTTGCCCGGCTGCATGTGGGATCTTAGTTCCCTGACCAGGGATCGAACCTGTGTCCCCGGCGCTAGAAGGCAGATTCTTAACCACTGGACCACCAGGGAAGTCCCTATATTCTATTTAAATTTTGAGTTGCATCTGAAAATAAACAAATCATCCTCAACACATTGTCAAATGGTAATACTTCCTATTAGGATGCTAATTACATGGACAAATATCTAGGTAAATTAGGTCAGTTCCAGCTGTATCAATCTCAGTTTGCAATTCCTACCTGTAAAACCTGGGATGAGTTAGTTAACCTCCTGTGCCTCATTTCCTCATCTGGGAAATGGGGATAATAATAGTAAATGCCTGACAGGATTGCTGTGAGGATTAAATGAATCAATACACAAAGAGCACTTAGAAGGGTGTCTGCTACATTGTAAGCACTGTGTTAACTGCTATGTTAATTTTATTGTTTTTTTATTATTAAGCCATTTTACCTCAAATTACTCAGTGTGCTAAGATTGTGACCTTTGAATATTTGTATAGAACTTAGCATCCTGTAAATAGGAATGGGTATTCAATATCTGGCTGTCATACTAAATAACAAACTGCAGTGGTGTCAGTCTTAGTTGTTTAAATGGAGAAGCAAAGCACAAAGCAGTAAGAACAATTCCACCATTTTAAGATATGACCATTCTAAAGTCAATTCTTTTTTTTTTGTGGTACGCGGGCCTCTCACTGTTGTGGCCTCTCCCGATGCAGAGCACAGGCTCCGGACGCGCAGCCTCAGCGGCCATGGCTCACGGGCCCAGCCACTCCGTGGCATGAACCCATGTCCCCTGCATCGGCAGGCGGACTCTCAACCACTGCGCCACCAGGGAAGCCCAAAAGTCGATTGGTTTTTTTTTTTGGCTGCTCTGAGCGGCATGTGGGATCTTAGTTCCCTGATCAGGGATCTTGCCCATCCTACTCCTGGACTGGGGCATGACTCCTGGATTGGGGCATTGTTAATGTTATATCAGTCAGGTGTGTAAGGGAAAAACCAAGGTAGATAACCACTAATTTAACCAAATAGCCTAATCATTGGTTCTCAAAAGGTAGGGACCCGTAGCATCAGCATCACTGAGGAACTTGTTAGAAATGCAAACTTTTAGGCCCTTTGCCAGGCCTAAAGAACCAGAGACTCTGAAGGTGGAGCCCAGAAATCTGTGGGTTTTTTGGTTTTGTTTTTGTTTTTGGCCGTACTGTGCAGCATGTGGGATGTTAATTCACCAACCAGGGATCGGATCCTTGCCCCCCTGCAGTGGAAGTGCAGAGTCCTAACCACTGGACTGCCAGGGAATTCCCTAAAGTCAGTTCTTTAGTAAGGACCAAGAAATGTTCTAAACCAAATGCTAAACTCTGTGTTTTAGTCTGTTAGGGCTTCCTCAACAGGGTACCACAGAGTGGCTTAAACAACAGAAATTCTGTTTTTTTCGCAGTTCTGGAGGCTGGAATTCCAAGATCAAGGTGCCAGCAGGGTTGGTTTCTGGTGAGGCCTTCTTGGCTCACAGACAGCCATCTCTTTGCTGTGTCTTCACCTGGCCTTTTCCCTTGTGCACACACACTCCTAGTGTCTTTCTTGTAAGGACACAAGTCTTATTGGATTACGGTTCATTCATGTGACCTAAATTTAACCTTAATTACTTTCTTAAAGGTCATATTGGGGGTTGGGGCTTCCACATATGAATTTGATGGGGGGAGAGGGACAGGGACACAATTCAGTCCATAAAACTTTGCCTCATTCCTCCTTATTTAATTGCCTTAAAATTTTTATTCTCCTCCCTGGCTTGAGAGTAGGTCCAACCTAAGTCATAATGACTAAGAGGGTTACCTCTCACCACACTTCTAGGCTTTTTTTATGTCTTGAGCAAAATTCATCGTGCGTTGTTTTGCTTGAGGTACGTTCTTTTTTGTACTCATTCTGTTCCCTGCTCTTAGAATGCCTTTCCCAACCTTGACATGTCCACATCATATCTATATCTTGGAATCCAGCCTAGCTGCTGCTTCCTCCAGGAAGCATGTCTCAATCCTCCCTGATGGAAATCCTCCCTTCTCAGCTGAACTCCCAAAGTATGGTGTCTCCCTTTCAGAACTTTTCATTTTCTCCATTTTTCTTCAGCTCCTCTATGAGTTCCTTGGGTGCCAACCAGTTCTGATTCATCCATCATAATCCTTCCCCAGCGTAGAGTCTTATTCTACACAGAGGTTCCAAAAAATGAGTTGAATGAAATGTCAATTGCATGCCAGTGACAACCAGGTAGGAGCAGACAGAGTAGGAGGGATCTGGAAGGACAAACACCAAAGCATAACTGTGGTTATCCTTAGAGGAGTGAGATTTCAGAGATCTTTCATTTTATATTTTGTATATTTTTGAATTGTTTGAATTTTTTGATCTATATGCCTTCTTTTTTTAATAAAAAAAAGTATTGAAAGTTTCAAACACCTTTAAAAAGAGGTAGGTGGGAGGAAGAAGACTGATGTCAGGAAGCATGGTTATAAGACCTAAAACACATTGTCTTTCTGGCCAAGATAGTGAAGGAGGAGGGCTTTGGAGGCACCTGACCGAGGTGTGTACACATGCAGAGGTGCTCATCCTCAAAAGTAATTTACAAGGTTTTTTAGAATTACTTGATTATTTAAGATATGTGCATGAATTACTGACAAAAATGAAAATTTGAAAAAAAATGCTGTGCATGATAAATGCCTTATCCTTAATTTCTGTGGTATTGAAAAAATTTTAAGTATATATAATGAAATCCATTTTGAAATATAATTTTTATCACATATCAAATCTGCAACTTATCATTTAATTTTTCTCTTCTGGTCTTCACCACTACAGGGAGAGCTATCCCAGTGTTCCAGAGACAAAACAGAGATTGTTTTTGAAATTAAAAAGCACAGGAACTTCCCTGGACGTCCAATGGTTAAGACTCCGCGCTTCCACTGCCGGGGGCGCAGGTTTGATCCCTGGTCAGGGAACTAAGATCCCACGTGAGGCATAGCCAAAAAAAAAAGCAGTCTTTCAGTGATAATTAGGAGAAGATAGATTTTAGTACAGTAAATGATAACATGGTTAGGGGAAAAAAAGGTAAAATTTATTTCAGAATGTTCCTTCAGATTTTTATGTATACCTTTAGGATCATCAACACAAAGCTGAATTCACACACACACACACACACACACACACAAACACACACACAACTACTAAGAGAAGTTAGAGATATTTATGCTCATTACACTTAACAACACATAGTGTAGAACCTAAAACTATGGTGGGTTACTTTCACTCTGCTTTGAACACGAAGTAGAAATGAGTCCAGAGAAAACGTGAAGTGTGCTTTTTCCAAAGTCCAATCCTGCCATAGAACACACTGAATGTTGTCCTCTGGGAGAGAGGCAAGCCATTTAAATTCAGAGAACACATTCTCAACACTGGCGAGCTATTTTTAGCTCAAGCCGTAGCTTAATTTGGAATCCAACCAGTTGAGGTCTTGCCTTTTCCTTGGATTGATTTTTTTTAAATGGCAGTAGATAGCTATACACATGGAAAAGGAGTTTTAAGCATTTTAAATGTTCTTGAAGAATATATATTCTAAAACCCGTTGAAAACAAGGTTCATGGTAGAGCTTTGAAACTTTTTATCTGTAGACTGTTGTTTTAAAATTCACAGTGTATGGCCCTAAAAAAAGGAAAGATGCTTTTAATTAGTTTATTCAACCACAGTTCTGCAGGGAAGCCAGCCTGCACAGCTACCTGATAGAATAGCAACTCTGCCTTGATGCCAGGTGCCTGGCCTGGGAGGCCTGACCAAAGTAAAGAAGTGGGGAATTTCTTGGCTTCCAGGAGACTGAGGTTCTTATGCTCAAAAGGATCTCCCAGGGTAGCCAGACATTTATTCCATCAGCTGCTACAAGGAACCTGCTCCTGACTGTCCCTCAATGAGTCTAAATTCAAATTCTAATTAATTAAAATAAAATTAAATATTAATTTTCTTTGTCACACTAGCCACATTTCAAGTACTTGGTAGACACATGTGGCTAGTGGGCTACCATATTGGGCAATGTAGAGCATTTCCACCATGACAGAAAATTCGATTGGACAGCACTGGTCTACACCAATGACAAAATAACATTAGGCCATTTTGTAAGAAGCACTAGACAGGGAGTTGAGAGACCCAGAATTTGGTCCTATTCCAGCTTTTTTTTTTTTTTTTGACAAGCCCTTATGTAGTACTTACTATGTACCAAGTGTAATTCTGAGCACTCTAGAAAATCATTTAATCCTCACAACTATCCCCATTTTCCAGATGAGGAGACTGAGGCACAACGACATTAACTTAGTGAGCCAGTACGTGGTAGAGCCTGGCTAGGAACCAGGAATTCTGCCTTCAGAGTCTGTGGTCTTAACCACTACTTAATGCTGCCTTTCTGAAAATCCATGTGACCTGGGGAAATTTCTTCACCTCACTCATCAAACGAGGAAAGCAGACCGAATGCCCCCTGAGGTCCTTTCCGCTGCCAATGGCCTAGGATTCATTCACTTACGCAGTGGTTGTTGAGTGTCTGCTTTGGATGGGGGTATATTAGATGCTGGGTATACATCAACAAACAAAGCCTACACAGTCCCTCATAGTGAGAGAAGCAGACATTATTCAAACATAAATACGTGGACAATTGCCGTGGGGAGCAGTGTGCCAAAGGATTGGCCTTCAGTACTGAGAATGTTTAATGAGATTTGACCCAGTCAGAGAGGCCAGGCGTGACTCCTGTGGGCAGGTGAAACTTGAACAGTGCAATCAACACCCAGAGGAGGGACGATCAGGGGGCCTGCACTGTCCTGGCTGCTGCCACCCAGTGAAGGTCAGCTGTGCCCCCTGCAGTGATGTGTTTACCACGGGTCTCTGTGTTGGGGGGCGGTGGGGGGGAAAGGGTGAGGCTGAAGTCTTGGGTGAGCAGGACCACACAGAAACCAAATTTGCCCTTCCTTAGGGCACTCTTCTCCCTGGTTTGCCCAGATTCGTGTCTCCTGGGCAACCAGTGCACGTGCCTACATCAGAGTTAAAAATGGAACGCAGGCTAACATCTGTAATGGGGACCGAAAATAATTTGAGTTTCAGCCTGTGCACAACTTAAACACAGGGGCTACCTGAGCACAAGCCTGTGTCAGTCATGTCCATAGGTGACACAGCAAGTGTGTGCAAAACTGAGCTAGGAAACTTTGAGTTAAAGAATTGTTTCAGGGCTTCTGACTCCAGAGACTTTGCTCCAGAAAGAGCACTGATTCTTAACTCTGTAAGTGGGAAATTTTGTTAAAGAAAAAAAAAAAAATTAAAAAGAAAGAAAAGAGCAAACAGGAACCTTGTTCTGAAGAGGCTTCTTCTCCTCTCACTTTTCTGCTGTGGGTTTTCCCCAAGACTCAGGCCTCAGTTTCTTCCTCTTCAGCAAAGTCACTCTGTTTCATGACTTTAACCAGCATCAGTAGATGGTGCAAATATAGACAGGAGGCCACCAGGGATCCTGCTCTAGCCTTGAACCTGGACACTAGTAAGAAAGCCTGCCTTCTGAGACTTAACTGCTGAACAAGGGCAGTGGTTCAGAAGAGTGACTGATTCTACAGAGGCACCTTAAAATGACAGCTGCAAACTCAGTGCTTACAGTGGCAAGACAGGTGACAGAAACGAGTGATGTTGGCTGGGTGGAGTTCATGGTGAACTAGGGATTGTGTGCTGCTTCTATGACTCCAGCTAATTGTTGCCCAGTTCCTTTTTTCCATTTTGCTTTTTTTTTTTTAAAAAAAGAGAAGTCAGAAATCTGTATTTTCATGTGCTATGTGGGCAATTAATGCTGTACTTTAAGTGACACAATCCACATCTGCAGGACAGATGTGGTCTTTTGCTCCTAAGACTTGATAATCTCACCATATCTAATGAAAAAGGCTGCTTATGGGGAGAGGAGTGACCAGAAAAAAAGAATAATGAAGGGAGGGTGAGTAGAGAGTGAACAGAGACCAAGGCTCTGTAATACCAGGTAAGCAGAGCACAAGAATCTGCTCCACATAACAGGTGTGTATTGAATCACCTGTGTGGAGATGACTGCCTCAGATGGTTATGGCTTGGTAACAACAGCTTCTAGAATTATGCAGCTAACGCTAGTCACTTGGGCTTGGTACTCCCCATGCTACTTCTGCTTATAATTTGGTTTCCCAGGATCTGTCCACAGATAGAGAATGCAAATATGAATATCCAGTTTATTTGGTAGTTTCACTTCACCTCCTAAAATAATAAATAGGCATTCTGATTTTATAAATTCATCTCTTTTGGTTAAACCCAGGACCTCATAACCTCATATCAAGCATATCAAGACATGCTTGATAATTAATTTTTTTTGTGATGATATATATATATGTGTGTATATATATATATATATATATATATATAATGACATATATATACCAGGTCTTAGATTTGGAATCAGTCATTCCTCCAAGGAGCCTTCTCTTCCTGTGGAAAATCTTGATTCCTAACAACATTAACATAGTTATTTGCTTTATCCTGCAATATAAAAGTTACAAAATAATATTACTGTTAACAATAAAACTATTTAATGCATGAAGTTTATGATTTCTTTGCAGCTCTATTTGTCCCTAGAATATATCCCACTGGTATATTAATCCAGTCAAAATGCTGGATTAATAACTTGAAGTAATTATTTTCTCTGTGTAGTTATATCACCAACTTTATACACAGTTTAAAACAAGGAAACATTCATTTTAATTCTTTTTCAATTTTTAGAGATTGCTTTTTCTTTTTTGACTTATCTTGGAAATTTAAAATATTAACAAGATGCTAAAACTGTAAAATAAAGTGTACTCTGGAAAGGATTACTTCCATCTACATTTTTATTAGTTTTGGTTTATGTTTGCAACATTTTGTTTTACAAATATAAGCATATAGGTATCTATTTTAACCATATCCTCTTCATAGTCAATACTGAGAGGAGTGACCAGGGGAGACTCACACCGTCCTGGCTGCCACTCCAGTGAGGGGTCAGCCATGCCCATATGTACCCCATGGTGGTATGTTTGCCGTGGATCTGTGTGGCTAAGAGCATTGTGGTTACGTAAGAAAATGTCCATATTTGTCTTTCCCATTTGGATACTGTCAGTTAAAATTCATTATGTATAAAGCCAAAGCATCCCTCTTCTTCTCGAACTAACTCTGCCTCCAAACTTCCTTCTGTGTGTTCTCAGCACCTCAATTCTCCTAATCACCCAGTATCAAAACTTTGGTCAACGTGGACTTCTCTGTTCTGTTTAGTCTCATACTCTATCAATCACTAAGACATCTGACATCAATATTTTTTGAGCATCAACTATATGCCAAGCACATGATAAATAAGACATGATTGGTGACTCCAAGGGGGAACTTACATTTCAGTGGGGAAGTCAAAGAAAAAAATAAATGATCCCAGTATGGTGTAAGGTGCTATAATCGAAGTAGGCAGGGGATGGTTTGGGAGAACAAAGGGAGTACAAAAAACTCTAATGAAGGAGAACTTCATTAAGGGAATGATGCCTGAGTTGAGTTTTGTGGGGGAAGTGGGAGTAGGATTTATTCATGAGAAAGAAGAGGATGAAGATGAGAGAAAGAGCATTCCAGGGGGAGCTCAGAGGTAAAAGAGAGCAGGGGGCTTCCCTGGTGGCTCAGTGGTTGAGAGTCCGCCTGCCGATGCAGGGGACACGGGTTCGTGCCCCGGTCCGGGAAGATCCCACATGCCGCGGAGCGGCTGGGGCCGTGAGCCATGGCC
>NW_020174156.1:4976340-5009501 GCF_003031525.2 Neophocaena asiaeorientalis asiaeorientalis | reverse complement strand
CCAAAAAAAAAAAAAAAAAAAAAAAAGAGAGAGCAGGATGTGCTTCAAGAACTACAGATTTTTCAGTATTCATGGAGTGTCACAGTTTGGCAGAAGAAGAAAGAGAATCAGAGACCTGATGGTGAAGAATTTTGTTCCCTTACCATGTTACAAATTTTGGTTTCTTACCTGAACTCTCGGGGAAGCCCTTGAAGGATTTAAAATTGTGTAGGGATATAATCAGAACTGCACTTTAAAAAAAATCGCCCTAAGGTTGTTCAGAGAATAAGAATGAAATGAAAGAGGAAAAATCTGAAGGCAAGACTAATGCCATAATTCAGGGGAGAAACGCTGAGTGCCTGAACCAAGGGCAGTGGCAGAAAAGATGGTGGGAAGAAAACTGACTTGAGAGAATTGAAGGAGACAGAACCAATAGGACTGTCAAATGGATGGTGACTCTAGGACACTCCCAGACTTCTGGTTTTGACAACTAAGTGGGTGGTGGCACCACTCACTTAGAATAGGAGCACAAAAGGATAAGCAACAGGCTGGAGGGTGGGGAAAAATGATGACGGTACCAATTGGAATAACAGTGTGAGCAAAGTATTCCTTCAACAAATATCTGTTGAACTACTCTGTGAAAGGCACAATGTTTTCTTGGGAGTTTGCAACAGATTATGATATGCAGGAGTTTATTTACAATAGAGAGAGGATTAGAGAGGGTCACAGGAAAATGAGAGGGAAAAGAGCAGAGGGATGAGTTTTAATGGGGATGAGAGTATGGAGCTTGCATTTGAGAATCGTGAAGAAAGTAACTGATCTCAAGGATCCGAACAGTATGTTGACCTAAAATTGCTTCAGTATGAATGGATGCTGAAGCCACAGAGAATTTCAGAGGCTGGAGAACCTTCTTTTATCTTCTTGTAGCTTCCTTTCCATTGTCATTGCTATCACCAGAGCTCAGACACTTTCTTCCTGTTCCTTTAATCTGTGTATTTCTCCTTCTTTTTGTTTGTATTTTTTATTTTAAAATATTTTACTTAAAAATAGTTTCCTATAAGCAAAAAGAAGAAAATTTAAATACAGTTTATAATCCTGTCACTCAAAGATAAATACTGTTAATGTTTTAGGATAATTTTCCATTTTTTTCCTAATGAAGGGCGAAGAGGAGAGAAAACATATTTTTTTATTTACAGAAAGAGGATCATATTGTATATTTTGGTTTTTAACATGCTTTTAAAAAACCCAAACAGTATAACAAGGATCACTTCCTCTGCCCTTAAAGGTTCCTCTATAGGATAATGTTTAATGACCTAATAGCACTATGTTGTATTTTATTGTTGTTTCCAATTTTCAGGATTAAGAACAACTCTGACCATTCCAACATTATGCCATCTTTCCCTTCTCCAAATTCAAAATGTTTATTGTCAGTGCCACTTATTTTACCTCTTATCACAATCTACTTTATGGTATTTTTATATTGTTTTTTAACTTTTTATAAGCTTGTGTTTTGGTTTTACCAAATATTGTGTGTATCAGCTTAGGTTGTTATGCTGCAGTAGCCAACAACCCCCAAATCTCAGTGGCTTACAACAACAAAAATATATATTTTTAAAATAAATTTACTTATTTTATTTTTGGCTGCATTGGGTCTTCGTTGCTGCACGCTGGCTTTCTCTAGTTGTGCCGAGCAGGGGCTACTCTTCGTTGTGGTGCACAGGCTTCTCATTACGGTGGCTTCTCTTGTTGCGGAGCACAGGCTCTAGGCACGCAGGCTTCAGTAGTTGTGGTGCATGGGCTTCAGTAGTTGTGGCTCGCAGGCTCTAGAGCGAAGGCTCCGGGGTTGAAGCGCACAGGCTTAGTTGCGCCGCGGCATCTTCCTGGACTGGGGCTTGAACCCATGTCCCCTGCATTGGCAGGCAGATTCTTAACCACTGCGCCACCAGGGAAGTCTCAATAACAAAAATATTTATTTCTCACTCATATTGCGTGCTCTTCACTTTGGGGATGTGGGCTGAAGCAACCTCTATCTGGGACATGCCATTCTGTGGCAGGGGGAAAAAATGTTGGGGTAGTCATGAAATGACCCTTAAAGCTTTTGCTTGAAAGTTTTGTACATCACTCCCACTCATACTTTATTGGTCAAAGCAAGTAACATGGTGAAGCCTGATGTCAGTGGGTGGGGAAGTAGAATCCTCTCACATGGAGAGACGGTGTGTCATTGAAGCAATAATATAATCCACCTCAGTTCTAAATTCCTATGGATACATGTGTTTTGCTTATTCTTTATGTATCATCTTTATGAACTAGGTGGATTTTGTGGGAGAAATTATTAAATAGCTTTATTTTTCTTACTGTCTTTCAAATATGACTGAGTGGCATCCCCTTTCCCAACTATGGACGTTATCTTGGGCAGAACTGAAAGATTTTCTTACAACTTTGAGGTTTCGATCACACAGTCTTGTCTTTATGACTTAAAAAGTTCAATTTGATCAAAATTAAAACTTTAATCCCTCATTCAGTTAACACTTCTCTCTTCCACAGCTGCTCTTAATAAGACCTAGGTTTGGATATTTGAAGTGAGTCTGTTTTTCTCTACTTGTTCTACCTCTTCCCCTAATCATTTTGCTTCACTGGTGCCACATTGGTTTAGGCCCTCTGTCTAACAGATGCAGAGTTTCTGGCTCTTTCTCTTATGGGATGTTTTGTGGGTTGTTTAAAGACTCTTTGCTAGAGGTCCCCACTGCACTGTTCCCTGATGTGGGCAAGCATCTTCCAGTTGACCCCACCACTATTCCCATAGCTCTTGCTTCTCTCTTTACACCCCAGGACCACGCTTCCTCTCAGGGCCATCTTGTCAGATAGACAGACCTCTAGAATGAAGATGCTATAAGACACTCATGCTGATCACCTACTCTGATGTCCAGTCTGGTTCACTGGAAATGCTCAAATTTTTGCTCCACCAAATTCTGAAAGTGCTGGCTTTTCCCACTACAGCCCTCACTCCTCACTCTGTCATCAGCGGCAGTTCTAGTGAGCCCTTGCCTTTAGACTTCCAGGTGCAAGTCAGTTTTGGGGTCCTCCAGACACCTGAAGACCCATGGCAAGTTCTCTGAGATGTTCTCTTAGAGTTTTTTTTTTTTTTTGCGGCTTGCTGGATCTTAGTTTCCCAACCAGGGATGGAACCCAGGCCCTTGGCAGTGAAAGTGCCAAGTCCTAACCACTGGACCATCAGGGAATTCCCTCTTACAGCTCTTATCTCACTTAAGGTGGGGGTGGGATGGGAAGATTTCAAAGCATAGCTCCCCAATAACTGTTTCCAAAAGTGACTCTCACCTCCAACAGTCCTCATCTCATCTACAGGCTGGAGGCAGGAGTTGGTCTTAGAGTCACAAAGTAAGTTTTATAACCTCTTACCAGTTCCCTAAAGCTCCTTTTGTTTACTACTTTGGGGCAATAACCATTACAAAGACAAAAGAATATCATGCCATATATATTCAGAATTTATATTTTCTGTGACATGTTTTACACCTAAACTGGTTAACGTCAGGCATGAGAGAGATGGGACAGGGTGACATCCAGTTATTTTTATAAAAAGTTATCTCTTTCTTATACCTAAGATAGCTGCATAGAAGACTTTCACCACTATTTTTTTTTAAAGCACGGACTTGTGAAATAGCAAACAAGATTAGAAAGTTCAGAATTCTGATTGATATAAATGAAAAGGATTATAATACCAAAGGAAAGCAGCTATGAAAACTTACATGTCCCATCCATCCCTGGAAACGCTGATCAACTGGGAAAAGGGTTAGAAAGATCTGGGAATTCAGAGCTCAGTCATACCCCAGTTTAGTTCAACTTAGCTTTATCTGTTCTTAATCTTATAAGCAAAAGAAAGCAATGCAGAGACCCAGGAGTAATATTTCAAATCTCAGCTGCTAGCAAATGAAAAACAGATTGAACAAGTTTGGCTTATGATTCATTCTACAATTGAAAGCCATTGCCCTTTAATTTAGCCTTTTGAATGCAACTATAGTAGGTTTGCATCCTTGTATCTGGATAATGAGCCCACACACCATGAAGGCTGATGGCTGTGTCTGGGCTGCTTGCTGGCACTACATAGCACTGAGTGCAATGACATTATGCTCCCAACGGTGTTAATTATAAGGGTCTTAGAATAGAAACCCGGAACAGAAAATCAAAGATGTTCTTAGTTCACCACTAGCAAACAAATGGCAGAAATTCTCTCTGTTGGAGGTAAAACCACTGAGATATTGACCAACTACTGAAGCCCAGGATACTTTAACAAACTGTGTAGTTGTTAAGAGGAATTTTTTTCTGAAATTTTATTATGAAAAATTTCAAACATACCAGAGTTGATAAAATTGTAGTAACCTCTCACGTATTCACCACCTAGATTTTATAATTGACATTTTGCTATATTTGCCTTCTTATATAGACATCTACCTATCTATTCATCTTTCTATCTATACACCAATCCATCTTATTTTTTTATGCACTTCAAAGTAAACTGCAGACATCAGGACACTTCACCTCTAAACACTTAAGCCTGCCTATTAGCTAGAGTTCAACATTTGTTTAGGGATTTTTTGTGTGTGTGGTAAAATTTACACACAGTGAAATGCACAAATCTTAAATGTACTGCTTGACAAGTTTTAACAAATGCATACACCTGGAACATAGATTTTTAACCTCCGATCTAAATGACTATATTTAACTTTTAGCGTTGTGTATTCCATCTCATCAAGTTTTGCTGAAGTTCAGGTTTTTTTGTTTTCAAAAGCTTGAATTTCAAAGACCACCAAAAGGATAAACTACAGGCTACCACCACCTACTCAATTAATCCCTCCACTCATTAAACAAATATACCAGCAATAGCAGACTAGAAAATATTATAAGAATGGTGCTGTTCACAAATGCATCTAAAATATGAAATATCTCAGAACAAGTTTACAAGAGAAATGTGTGACATAAATAAAGGAAGCCATGAATCAACTGAAAGATAAAAGAAGGCTTTAATAATATGAAAAAAAAGCCATATTCCTAAGTGGAGAAATTAAACAGTATAAAGATGTTGATTCTCCCCAACTTAATTTATAGGCTTAAGACCTTTGAAATTGAAATATCAGTGGGATTTTCCATCTATACTATAGCAAAATAATTATGAACTTTATGACAGAAAAGTCTAAAACAGAAGAATAAGAGGGCATATTACCCTATTAAATAAATGCATGTATAATAATCACAAGCAAGAGATGGTGGCATTTGGAATAAAGAGGTAATACTGGAAGTGGTGAGAGGTGGTCAGATTCTGGGCATTTCAAAAGTAGAGAAAATAGACTGTGATGGTGATTCAGACATGCGGCATGAGAAAAAGAAAGAACTCAAGGGCGATGCCAGGTTTTTACCTGAGTTACTCACTGAGAATTGGAAGATGGGGATAAAATATTAGGAGGGAGAAAAGGGGCTCAGGAGTTCAGTTATAAGTTTCCAATGTTAAGTTTTAGATGGTCATTACACATGCAAGAGGAAATATGAGGTAGGCGATTGTATATTTGGGTCTGAAGTTCAGGGGAGTGAAAAAGTCCATGTCCAGGCTAGAGTTATAAACACCAGAAAAAATCTAGGGAGTAACTATAAAGAAAGAGGAATCGAGGTCTGGAAACTGAGAGCTAGGTAGACAAAGAGAGGTGTTGCCCAGATTCCGCTTCAAGGAAAGACTTTTACCCTACCTGCCAGCAGAAGCTTCCTCAGCCAACATGGGCACCTTGCCCAAAGCCCCACCCTCTCCCAGGGCTGGAGTATAGAAGCTTGGCCATTTTTGTCCAATGACAGGACAGCGCTGACCAGTAACACATGCTCAGGCGCCCCACTGGGCTGACCACTGTTTTGTTGGGCCTCTATTGCAAGTGACTTCTCTCTCCATCTATTCTGGCTCTCTCCTCCTTCCTTTCATAGGTGTTCATTCCTAAGACACATCTCATACACCAAACTATCTCAGCATCTGCTCCCAGAGAACTAAACCTATAACCTAAAAACAAGGAGAAACCAGTTAGGAGAGAAAGAGAGGCCTTTGAAGCAGGAGAGTAACTAAGAAAAAGGGGAGGCTTAGAAGCCCAGAGAAGTTCGAATGGTTACTCCACGAAACCTGCTGTATCAAACATCCTGGGGTGCCCCCCGATATCTCTTCTTGTCTTCTTCCTGAGTTTTAGAACTCCCAGATTTCAGGTGGACACCTGGCCAACCAAAATAAAGACAAAATTTCACAGTTTCCCTTAAAGATTTTGTGGTGATGTGATAAGTTCCGGCCAATAATACGTCAGTGGCTGCTTCAGAGAATCTTCCTTCAAAACAAAACAAAACGTGGGGCTTCCCTGGTGGCGCAGTGGTTGAGAGTCCGCCTGCCGATGCAGGGGACATGGGTTCATGCCCCGGTCCGGGAAGATCACACATGCCACGGAGTGGCTGGGCCCGTGAACCAGGGCCGCTGAGCCTGCGCGTCTGGAGCTTCGAACATGTCTGGGATGGCTAAAACTGCATCCTGGCCAGGGTTGACACCTTACCTTAGGGATTGTGGAGCAGAAAGAGGCAGTCAGTCTGGGATCCAGTCAGCCTGGAATGGTAGACTCTCTATATGAGCTCTGGAGTGCTTTCATCCAGACTTTTATAAGAGCAAAAAACAGTGATTGTTTTGGAGTTTCTGTCGCTCTTAGGCTAATCTAATCCTAAATAGTACATGTACTCTAATCTTTTTCTACCCCAGGGTTGACCACTCCCTCCATCTGGCCCTTCTGCTCTTTGTGCATGCCTCTGTCACAGCACTTTCCGTAATGGATTGTCATGATTTAGGTGTCTTAGTAGGTGCTCTGAGTTTGTTGAAATCTGTGAATGGACATCAATCCGTTAATTTGGATCCTTGTAACTTAAACATTTCTTATCCTTCCAATTAGATCACAAGCGCTTTGAGCACAGGGACCTTTTCTTATTCTCTCTGTAAAATTTCCATTTGGTTCTTTACATTTTCTGTTTCTTTGCTGAGAATTTCTTTTCATATGTCAGAGTATAATTTTCAAAAAGTTAAATATATAACTTTCATATGAACATAAAGTGAGCACATGTCAAATATTTAATTCACTCATGAATGATAGAACTTGCATGATGGTGAGGATGGTTCAAAAAGAATTAGAAAGAAGGAAGTATTCAGAGTTTTGCTGAGAATTTTTATCTTTCTATATGTTTCAAGATGGTTCACCCTTACTTCTTAGAGAGTTTTTATAATAGCTGTTTCAAATACTCTGTCATATAATTCTAATGTATGTGTCAGTTTGGTGTTGGCATCTATTGACTGTCTTTTCCAATGTGAGTCAAGACTTTACTGGTTCTTTCGATGCTGAGTAATTTTGGATTGTGCTCTGGATATTTTGAATATTATAGGGTTCTGGGTCTTACTGAAATCCTATGGAGGATGCTGATATTTTTGTTTTAGTGGGTAATTGACCTGGTTGGCTTCAGGCTACAAATTTTGATCACACTTCTGGGTTTGGGGCTGCCTTCAGTTCAGGTTAGGGAACATTAGAGGGATAAAAATTGGAAAGTCACCACCAGTTCAGTGATACTTCAATTCTGATCTTCTTCTCCAATCTATCTGCTATGATTTACTTTTCAAGAGTCCTAAAATAGCTGTTCCATGCATTCCGTCTAGATTTCATCGTGATATTCAGTGGATGAAATAGAGTGAATTGTGCTCTCTTGCCAAGAACAGAACCTTACTAAGTCATTTAAAAAATGTATGTCCTTCATTTCTATAGAGGTTAAATAGAAGAAATGACCATATGAAGAATGGTTCTGAGTTGCTAGGAAAGTCCTTAAGATGTATCCTGATCCATTGCAGGGTTTAAAGTGCTCTGTGCAAAGAATTTGGGAGATGTGCAAAACAGCATAAACCTTGAAATTAAGCAGTCCTATATTTGAACCTACATTTCATAGAATGGAAAATAGATTATTATGATGTTCACTGAGAGGATAAAAATCATATCATGTTTGTAAATTCCCCAGCATATATAAGATAGAAAATAAATGTTAATTCCACTTCCTTTTAGAATTTGGTATCAGGAAAAGATTGCCTGAAGAAATAGTATGCTTCTTTTGATCATATGGTAAGAATTATGTAACTTGTATTTTTCTTCATGCTTTGGCTGACAGGAGGCTCAGAGCTAAGTGTGACGAGCAATCAATATGTTCATTTGTGGAACTGGTATATTTGCCTCTGTAGAATAGCATGCCATTTTATTTTCCTTTTTTTTTTTGTTTGTTTGTCTGTTTGTTATTTTGGCAGTACGCGGGCCTCTCACTGTTGTGGCCTCTCCCGTTGCGGAGCACAGGCTCCGGACGCGCAGGCTCAGCGGCCATGGCTCACGGGCCCAGCTGCTCCGTGGCATGTGGGATTTTCCCAGACTGGGGCACGAACCCGTGTCCCCCGCATCGGCAGGCGGACTCTCAACCACTGCGCCAGCAGGGAAGCCCTATTTTCCATTTCTTTTAATTGCAATAGCCAAATAGTATAATGTGACCTTTATGGTAAAATATTTTAAGCTTTTTGGATGTAGATAGAACATAGCCATAAAAAAGCTACTATATACTATGCCTTTTAATTTATATGGTACTACTAAACATTTTATGTTCCTGAATTGAAAGTTTGCAGTTATTTCCTTATAAAATAAATCACTTCAAATTAAAATAGATATAGTTATTTCAGAGTCATGAACACTTGGTCATAGAATAGTCACAGCTTACACCTAAAATTCATATTTTACAATTAGAGCTAGCATTTTAGATCTTAAACTGGCATTGCTCCTATATATGACCCATTTTAAAAACACTTAATATAAGATGCTGCTAACACATGAAGAATATTTTTCTAACAAAATTAGGTGATGTGATAAGATGTGGCTGTATAATCTTCCTTCCTTTAAATGTTATTAGCATATTCATCACAGTTAACAGTATGCCTTTCTTTGTTAAACACTGTAGGAATTAGTTTATAGTCTAAGGCATTCAGAGTAAGCACAAGTTGCTTTAAATGACTCCTATTTAAAATAGGTTTGGTTAGATTTTGAAATAATGAAGTGTCTCATGCATCTGATGAAAGCTTTCTTTTTTTCTTTCAGATTTCCCTTAGAAAGAGCCATTTTTAAATAGAAGTGTTTTCTAACTACAGGTCCAATTTCTCCAGCTTGATTTATGCCAATATGTTTTTTAAAGAGTTGTATGATTATGTTGTGAGGCCAGATGTTTAAACAGTTTTTGTTTTTAAGTTGCAGGCACAAGCTCACCTTTCACAGGGCAACACAACTTCCTAATTTTTGATTGAAAACTGTTTCTGAAGCCTTAGATTTTTCCTCGTAATCCAGTTCATGGCAGTGCAGCAGTTTGTTTGTGTACCCAGATTACTGAATTTGAGGTAAAACCTTGCTTTCTAAAATGGGTTGGCCAGTTTCTGCCTGCTAAGATGTCTTTTGGGATTAAGTGTGCTTGTAATTTGCCACATCAACTAAAATAGGATCAAAACCTGTACCATGTCACTAGAAAGTCCTCCTAAAATTCAGTTGGCATCCTATAATATTGCAGGAGATGTCAGTGGTATTCTTGTTTGCTTTTTACATTTTCTTGCTCTTGTTTAGCGAAAGATATACAAATATTCTTCAACTTTAGGCAAGAATTGATGACTGTAGCTGGGAACTGGAAAAGCTAGATTAAGAAACCTCAGATTAATATCACAATTTTAAGGTGGAGCAAAATAAGCAGGGAAATATTCGCCTAAAAGGAGATTTATTAAGTAAATAAACATGTGATTAGTTTCAATTGTTTAACAGAAGAATGGCTTGAAGAATATACACAATTAGTGGAAAGAAGGCAGTTACAAAACCCACATCTCAATCCAGCCTCACCATAGGCCCCCTCGACCCTCCATTCACACTGGATTTGCAGTGTGAAGATTTGTGTCACACTCTGTCTTACAGATGAGAGTTCTCACAAGCTATCCCTTCTTTCTCCTTATTTTCTTCAAGTTTCAGCTTAAATGTTACTTCCTGATCCCTGAGACTAGGTTAGACATTGTTTGCCTTATGCACTTGTACCTGACCACTAAAAACAATACTGAGAGGTAAGCAAGTTAGGTTGTTCTCAACCTCATTTTATAGTTGAGAGACAGAGATAAGGAAACTGAGGCACAGAGTGGTGACATGATTTACCTGTGATCACACAACTAGTGAGTGACGGAACTTGATGAAATGTCTTCTGATGGTATATAGCAAGTCTTTTAAGTTAGCTAAATGGCTCTTATCCTAAATAAGGTTCTCTAAACTTCCAAAAGCAAACAAATCTAAGGAATTGTAAGAGTTTGATTTGCCATCTTATATTTGGGTTGAGACCAAAATATGATATAATAACTGAATAACTGAAATATAAGTTTTCCAAAGAGTAGGAATAGTTTTCCCAGCACAACTTATTGAAGAGGCTGTCTTTTTTCATTGTATGTTCTTGCTTACTTTGTCATAAATTAGGTGACCATATGTGCATGGGTTTATCTCTGGGCTTGCTATCCAGTACCATTGATCTATATTTCTTTTTTTGTGCCAGTACCATACTGTCTTGATTACTGTAGCTTTGTAGTATAGTCTGAAGTCCGGGAGCCTGATTCCTCCAGCTCTGTTTTTCTTTCTCAAGATTGCTTTGGCTATTCGGGGTCTTTTGTGTTTCCATACAAAAAGAATGAAATTAGAACACTACCTAACACCATACATAAAAATAAACACAAAATGGATTAAAGGTCTAAATGTAAGACTGGACACTATAAAACTCTTAGAGGAAAACATAGGGAAAACACTCTTTGACATAAAGCACAGCAAGATCTTTTTTGACCCACCTCCTAGAGTAATGAAAATAAAAATAAACAAATGGGACCTAATTAAACTTAAAAGCTTTTGCACAGCAAAGGAAACCATAAACAAGATGAAAAAACAACTCTCAGAATGGGAGATAATATTTTCAAATGAAGCAACGGACAAAGGATTAATCTCCAAAATATACAAACAGCTCATGGAGCTCAATATCAAAAAAAAAAACAACCCAATTAAAATACGGGCAGAAGAACTAAATAGACATTTCACCAAAGAAGACATACAGATGGCCAAGAGGCACATGAAAAGATGCTCAACGACACTAATTATTAGAGAAATGCAAATCAAAACTACAATGAGGTATCACCTCACACTGGTCAGAATGGCCATCATCAAAAAATCTACAAACAATAAATGCTGGAGAGGGTGTGGAGAAAAGGGAGCACTTTTGCCGTTTTGGTGGGAATGTAAATTGATACAGCCACTGTGGAGAACAGTATGGAGGTTCCTTAAAAAACTAAAAACAGAACTACCATATGACCCAGCAATCCCACTACTGGGCATATACCCTGAGAAAACCATAATTCAAAAGGGCACATGCACCCCAATGTTCATTGCAGCACTATTTACAATAGCCAGGACATGGAAACAACCTAAATGTCCAACGGCAGATGAATGATAAGGAAGATGTGGTACATATATACAATAGAATATTACTCAACCATAAAAAGGAATGAAATTGGGCCATTTGTGGAGATGTGGGTGGACGTAGAGTCTGTCATACAGAGTGAAGTAAGCCAGAAAGAGAAAAACAAATACCGTATGCTAACGCATATATGTGGAATCTAGAAAAATGGTACAGATGAACCTATTTTCAGGGCAGGAATAGAGATGTAGACGTTGAGAACAGACATGTAGACCCAGGGGGGAAGGGGAGAGTGGGACGAATTGGGAGATTAGGATTGACATATATACACTACCATGCGTAAAATAGATAGCTAGTGGGAGCATGCTATAATTATATATAAAATTTAAAAAGCAGAACAAAGCAAAAAGAGTAGGAATAGCAGAAAGGGATTTGAGAGTCAGTGAATAACAGCTTAAATATGAATTTAAAGTGATGATGTTTAAAGCACAGGAGACTGCATTTTATATGTTGGAAGACAATGCATTTCTGGAGTTAGAAGGGGGAAAAGGCACTCCACATGGTACTGATCAAAATGTCAGTGGAGAAGTATGTCCTGTTTTGTGTTTCACAGTTTCAGAAAAGAGCAGAGAACTCTAGGGGTGTCAAGGCATTTTACAAAGCTAATTAAATATTACTAGAAATATTATCTGAAATTTGGAAATAAGGGAAAGAGTTACCACATGTTCTTGCCATCCAGTGCTGGTTTGACTTTCTATTTCCAGGCCTATTTTATAATTCTGCAGAGATTAACTTATAGATACAGTTGAGTCTCAGTTCTCCCGGTAGTGTTCTATAAAGTCGCCATGAACACTGAATTAGCAAATACTACTGCTTCTATGGGAAATACAATGTTAAGTTCCTGAGAGCTTCGGGTCACATTTTCATTAACTGAGCAATATAGAACCTTATTTTACGTGTGTTTCTGTTTGAAATACCTTATTTAATATATACATATGTAGTGTGTATTCATTAGCATTGAACTCATGGCCGATAGCACTATAACTCATGCCTGAACAAAGCATATCTAATACACACCACACGCAAGGCACACCACCGCCTGCTTGCAGTAGGAACACTAGACAGCACTTCAGCACTACGCCATTTTAAACAGTGAAATCACCAACAGAAAACCACAAAAATGTAAAAACCATGGCACTCAATAGACCACAAAAAAAGACACTTGTTTACAGTGTGAGAGCTTCAAGAAGAAGGCAGAGTATCATTTTGTTTGACCTCAGCTGGGAACACGCCCATCAGGCAACTCAAATTTTTCCCTGCTCTGTACATGTTCTCGAATGACCACAAAAGCGTAGTGAGTATTAGTCTGGGGGTTACAAATGAGTTTTAATGAGCAGAATTTCGCAGATAAGACTCCGCAAATAATGAAGATTGACGTTCTTCCTCCTGCAGAGATGCGAATAATTTCTAACCAGTGAAAAGAACCCTATAGTTCGTGGTGTATGGCTCTGCTGGAGGGTTACCCAATTTTATACCTAAGACAGAGATCAATTAGTCTGCCTTTGTCAGCCCAGTTTCTCATTTGCTCTTTGAACTGATTTTAATATCTTCTGGTTCCTTTTTCTTTTGGCCGCGCTGTGCTGCTTGAGGCATCTTAGTTGCCGGTCCATGGATTGAACCCAAGCAACAACAGCGAAAGCGCAAGTCCTAATGAGTCCTAACCACTGGACTGCCAGGGAATTCCCTGGTTCCTTTATTAATTAACAAGTTGAATAAAATCTTTGACACGTGTTCAATTTTTATTTACCTGAGAGTCAGTTTTTTTTACAATTTGGAAATTGTACTTTATACATTTTCAGAGACTAAGACACTGAGAAAATATGCCCATAACTGCTGAATGAGGAGACAGAACAAGAAAAGTTCTAAAGTCCTTTCTTTGGGGTCTGAATTCCGCAATTTTGAGAGACTGAAGAGGCTTAAGAAGGAACTGGTGAGGGATAATTCAAAATTATTTAAACTATATTGATTGTAATAAAACTCGTTAAATATCTTTACTTTAGTTAACATTTTCTAACCCTAATCTTTATTAGGACACTGTCAGAAAAGAAAAGAATTCTCTTAAAGTGAAAATGGAAATAAGCTATCTAAATAATGTACAGAGAATATCAAAAGATTATTTAAACCATTATCTGGTAAAAGGTAACAATTTTTTTAGTCTTAATAATAGAGGTTATATTTAGTATCATGAGAAATCATTGTCTGTTTGTCACAGTTTTCTGCCATTTGTGATTTCAATAATTGTGGTATCATATAAATCTACTATAGAGTCCCCCACTGAATTAACGAAGGAAAATGAAATTATGCTGATTATTTCTTTCTTTTAGCTTTAATTGCCAGGAGGCTTAGAGTGAAATTTGAAGCCAACAATAACAACTATATAGTTTTTCAAGACCTGTGCCTTTATGAGCCTTTTCTTCCTAATCCTATTTGTAACTTACACTACTTACTTATAAATTGACTAAAAATATGTTTATAATATAGTATATGTTAATTAATTAAAAATGTATTACTATTTATTTATAATTTTCTCAATCCTTGACGTTTTAACTCCTATTTCTATTTTACTCTTTCATTTTACGGGTCTTTTGTTGCCAGCCATACAATTCTGGCATTAGAAGGGAAAAAGTATTCTCTGTTGTGGAAAGAGACAGAGCATACACAGGAAAACAGACAACTAAAGGAAATAAATAAATAAAAGAAAACATTAAATTGTCTTTGGGATAGAAAGAGGGTGAGCCCTTGTTTTCCAGCCGGCAGAACTATGTCTATGGCTTCTTATATATGTGGGCATCATGGTTTTATGATCATGAACCAGGGTTGGCCTTAACAGACCACTGGCCCATTAGCTGATTGTTGCTAGAAGAAGGGCTTCAGGGTAAGGACTTCCTACACTTGACATGATAAAGGGTAAAAATCATAAAAGGCTCACTATCTTTTAGGGGGAGGAAGATAAGATACTTTATTTCTCAGGACTAACTTTACACCCCAATGCCAGAAAAGTCAGACAAAAAATTGAGAGATTTCCACCTGTCAGATGTTACCTACACCACCTCCCTTGCTTGAAAAAGGAGGGTCATGAAAAGCTTTAGAATAATTGCAAACTTACTCAGAAATATAGATTATTTTAATTTTGAATTGCAAAATTGAAGATTAACTGCATCGATGACAGGCAGTAGAAGTGGTTCTACCCTTGAAATCAGCAGGAATAATTAGTGTCTTAGTAGAAAGAGGAACTGCAGCCTCAATGCTCCGGGTTCTTGGTGGGAGTGGGGGCTTATGAGGAGATGGAGTGGAAGGAGAATTCAGTCTTTTTAAAAGTAAGTATTTTCATATTTCAAGAGCAGGATGTATTCATTTTTTAGAAAATTTTGAAAAATTTAGAAAGAGTCACAGAAGAACACAAAAATCACTTGCCACACTACCACTCCAGAGATGACCTTTTTTTCTTTTTTTTTTTTGCGGTAGGCGGACGCGCAGGCTCAGCGGCCATGGCTCACCGGCCCAGCGGCTCCGTGGCATGTGGGATCTTCCCGGACCGGGGCACAAACCCCAGGGAAGCCCCAGAGATGACCTATTTTGTACTAAGATTTGACTCTGTCTTTCTAGTCTTTGTTTATGTATGCATACATTCCCTCTCTGAGGAGTTATGGCGTTACAAAAAGATCACTTAAAGAAGGGGGCCAGGGCTTCCCTGGTGGCGCAGTGGTTGAGAGTCCGCCTGCCGATGCAGGGGACAAGGGTTTGTGCCCCAGTCTGGGAAGATTCCACATGCCGCGGCGCGGTTGGGCCTGTGAGCCATGGCCGCTGAGCCTGCATGTCCTGAGCCTGTGCCCCGCAACGGGAGAGGCCACAACAGTGAGAGGCCCGCGTACCGCAAAAGAAAAAAAAGAAGAAGGGGACCATACTTTTACAGCAGATGATAAATAAATATTTGATTGAAACTTGATCTTTAAAAGGAGCAAATTATGAAAATAAATTCAATTTATCTTATATTGAACAAAGTTTAGGTTGGAGTTGAGACTATGCACAAAGTCTTAGAATGAATCAAGTCTTAACTTTGTTTTGGAGCAATTGATTGAACAAAATATATTTGATACGTACAGCATAATTTAAAAGACGGTTCATTGATTTTTAAATTAAATCATTCTTTTAAAAAATGCCTATTGTGGTATGATTCTTGTCTACTTCTTTTGTTTAATTAACAAGTTTAATCTTCTTAAACTGTGTCAGATCATCATTATCAATGACATTAGCTGTCTTTGAAAAATTAGAAGGAGGGAAGTAAGAAACTCTGTTTCTTAGGACTGATTTTACAGCTACAGACCTCATGGAATTCTGGCAACTTTAACAAGATTTACAACTTCAGTTTTCAGTCAGTTTGCACTGTATTCCCATTCTTTAAGCAGATGTTGACCATATCTAAAAATCAGATAGAGATGACTGACCAAGTTGTAGATGCCATGGACAAGAAAAGACCAGTGTTAAAGATGTTGGAATTTGATCAGTGATTTCATTAGTGAGTATTTTCATGTAACAGTAAATTCTGCTTCTTTACACTATATCTTATCTGTGTGGACTTGGATAATAAACACAAACCCCTCTGTACTTAATGACAGTATCAAGTAGTGGGTGGGATTGTGCATGGTATGAGTAAAGGGCTGTGAAGGAGACAAGCTGTTTCCCAGGCTTCTTCTAGAGGATACCAGGACCTTGGGAATGACAGATTGGCTTATGATGGAGAGAAGGAAAAATAAAGACAGTGAGAGTTGAAGAGAGATAGCATAAGGAAAGGTGTTCAGAGCTGTGCACCAGAAAATTGTTACTACTGTCATTACAGGGGGTCAGAATATTTGGGTTCAGCTACTAGTTGTATCCAGTGCCCTTAAGCAAGTCAATTCCACTGGGGCACTTGTTATCCTTTGTAAAATGAAGGGTTGGGCTGCACCATCCTTAAGATTTCTCATGTTTCTAAAATTCCGTTATTCTATGACCTGAGAACAATATTTCTAAGGGATGCTGGAGCACTTAAGAAGACTTGAAGACTGTAATAATCTGATACTTGCTACTTAAGAAGAGTTTGTAGCTATTTGAGTATTTTTTCTAACATGCGCTCTTATACATTGTGCACTTCAATGTTTCTTCTACTTTTAATTGAACTAATTAATTAGCTCATAGGATGCCTTTATGTGGATTAGGGAAATACTCCTCCATTAGTTTGGCAAAATGACAGGGATTTTTTATTTGTTTTTCAATTTTGGTACTCCTTCACCAGATAGATAAAGCCAAATTATCTCTGTCCTGGTCTCTTGGCCTGAAAAGTGGTGGCTTTCTGGTTAATAATCTCATTTGATTTTCTCTCAAATAATTTTTCAATTTCTACATAAAAGGAACATAAAAATGTTAGAATGCCTGAATGTTTATGGGACATAAACACAAGCGTAGACAGGAAATTTGTTCAACTGGGCACCTGGAGATGTGTGTTGAGAGAAAAGAATTCCAGCCATTTAAAAACAAGTGGGTGGGGAGCTTCCCTGGTGGCGCAGTGGTTAAGAATCCGCCTGCCAATGCAGGGGACACGGGTTTGAGCCCTGGTCCGGGAAGATCCCACATGCTGCGGAGCAACTAAGTCCACGCACCACAGCTATTGAGCCTGCGCTCTAGAGCCCATGAGCCCCAACTACTGAGCCTGCACTCCACAACTACTGAGCCTGCGCTCTAGAGCCCACGAGCCCCAACTACTGAGCCTGCACTCCGCAACTACTGAGCCTGCGCTCTAGAGCCTGCATGCCACAACTACTGAGCCCGCACTCCACAACTACTGAGCCTGCGCTCTAGAGCCCGTGCACCGCAACAAGAGAAGCCACCGCAATGAGGAGTCCACGCACCACAACAATGAGTAGCCCTCACTCACCGCAACTAGAGAAAGCCCGCGCACAGCAAGGAAGACCCAATGCAGGCAAAATAACAATAATAATATAAATAAATAAATAAATAGATAAAACAAGTGGGGACTTCCCTGGCTGTCCAGTGGTTAAGACTCTGTGTTTCCAATGAGGGGGGGATGCAGGTTCGATCCCTGGTCGGGGAACCAGTATCCCACATGCCACACGATGTGGCCAAAAAATTAAAAATTAAATTAAATTAAAAACAAGTAGACACGTGAGATTATATAGAACCACTTGTTAAAGGCTAAAATTGAAGTGTATCTTAGTGTCCTGTAAATCAACATTATACTGGTTTTAAAGATTTCTTGATTCCTAGAAACATACAACCTACTAAGACTGAATCATGAAGAAATAGAATATCTGAACAGACTGATTCTTAGTAAGGAGATTGAGTCAGTAATCAGAAACAAACAAAAGTCCAGGACCAGATGGTTTCACTGGTGAAATTTATCAAACTTTTAAAGAAGAATTAATACCAATCCTATTCAAACTAAAAAAAAAAAAAAAAAAAAAAGATTTCTTGACTAATGTGAGTAAAGTGGGGTTGGTAATCCCAAAGAATGTGAATTCACTATTTATAATTTCTACAACAGGAATGATAGCTAATACTTCTTGAGTGCCTACTATGGGCCAGGAAGATAAAGAAATTGAGGAATAAGAAATTGCCCAGGGCCACACAGCTCATAAGCGGCAGAGCCACAATTTAAATCTGGGCAAAGTGACTCCAGAGTGCCCACTTAACCATTGACTCCTGCCATCTCTGAGCCTCCGTGATTTTACCATTAACAATGGTTAAGAAAAGTAGTCAGGTTTTGTCACTTTGTTTGGTTTGCTTTGGTTTTAATCTCATCATCAAGCAGATGTCTTTTAATAGGGTACTATTTTTTTCAATCCTCAATTTTTAAAAATTTATTTAATTAATTAACTTTTTTGGCTGTGTTGGGTCTTCGTTGCTGCACGCGTGCTTTCTCTAGTTGCAGCAAGTGGGGGCTACTCTTCTTTGCAGTGCAAGGGCTTCTCATTGCGATGGCTTCTCTCGTGGAGCACGGGCTCTAGGCACACGGGTTTCAGTAGTTGTGGCATGCGGGCTTCAGTAGTTGTGCCTCACGGGCTTAAGTAGTTGTGGCTCAAGGGTTTTAGAGCGCAGGCTCAGTAGTTGTGGTGCACGGGCTTAGTTGTTCTGTGGCATGTGGGATCTTACCAGACCAGGGCTCGAACCAATGTCCCCTGTGTTGGCAGGCAGATTCTTAACCACTGCACCACCAGGGAAGCCCAATCCTCACTGTTTTAAGTTTCAGTTATGTTGAAGCCTCAACACATTAAAAACAATAGAGAAGTTTATATCAGTCAAGACTATTTTTTCCATTCTCTTTCTCTGCATCCATTACATCAACTTGGCTGAACAGAATACCAGCAGTACCTGGTAATTCCCTATAAAGAGAGAAGCTCAGCGCAAATGCACTCTTGAACTGAAACTGCAACTAAGAGGTTACATTTACACATGGATTTGGCAGAAGAAATGATACAATATAACAGGCTGAGATTTCTTTGTAAACATCTATGACTCAGAGTCACCGTGGGAAGTTAAGAAAAAAGTTATTTCCCTGTTTTCAAAATAGAGAAACTGAAAGGACTGGACTTGCCTTTAGAACTGACGACACAGCTGCTCAGCACTAGTCTCCTGCTATAAGGATAAAGAAATGAAATCCAGCAAATAATTCATGTTTAAACGTTGCTTCAAGAGGGAATTGGGTGAAGGGCACAACACACCTCTCTGTATTATCTTTACTACTTCCTGTGCATCTATATTTATTCCAAAGTAAAACTTTTTTTTTAAAGTTCCTTCACTATGGGTAATGGACTTTTAACCTTGGATAAAATTACTGCTATGTTCTTGAATTCAGTAGAAGAATAAAGGAAGGGATGTCTGTAGTCAGACCTTTGTCATTTTCAAAGGGTATATTTATTTTCCGTGGAGGGTCATTTTCCAAATATAGGGGCAGTAAGTAGAAAAAGTGATAGAATATTCCTTCAAATATACACTTTCTTTTCCAACTCAACATTTGAAATCAGAAGCAGTAATCAAGGAGTACCGATTATACATTTTGTTGTTATTTAAATTTTTCCTAATGATAGAAATAACACACTGTAAAAACTTTGGTAAATATTAAAAAATAATAAATAAATAAATAAATAAAATATTCCCACAATTTAAAATAACTGAGCAATAGCTACTGTTGATATTTTGATATATTTCTTTTCTATGTGTAAGTACTTTGTATAAAATTTGGATCATACTCCACTTTTATTTGGTGAACTTACCTTTACATTTACAATATTGTGAGCTTTTCCCAAATCAAAAATAAAATTTTATTAGCTGCATATTAATTCATCATGTGGCTACATCATCATCTAATTAATCATTCCATTATTGGGTTGAATATCTAAGTGACATAACTTTCACTAACATAAATAATGGCACATACAAAATTTTCAATCATTAATCTCTGTGTGTATCTTTGATTATGTATTTTAGCTAAATTCTTAGAAGTGGTATCACTGGGTCAAAGAGATTTAGTTTTCTTAATACATATTGGCAAATTGTCCTACAGAAAGGGTATACTGACAATTATCCACCTGAATCTGAAATTCTGCTTCAAGTGGTCTCTCCATTTGATCTCCTCAAAGTCTATTTTCACCTGTTCAACCCACAGCACTTTTATGTGAGACTAATACTAACTCACCCGAAAAGATCAGGTATAGATGACTAGAAAAGAATTTCTGATTATTGACTGCATTTCCCTGGCCTCAGTATAGTCAAGGTGGAAAAGATGCCATCACTTTCAGAACCTTCTTGCAACCATACTAACATTAGTATGTTTTTGCATTTTTCAAGCCCATATTAGTCCAAATCATTATTGGACACTAAAGAACCTCAAGTGACTAAGACTGAGGTGGAAAGAGAGAGGAAAAAACTATTCCTTAATGTTAAGGATCTTAGAATCCTCATGGAAAGGACTTTATCCGTGCTTCACAAACTGTAGTGTACTTATGAGTTACCTGGGGATATTTTAAGGTATAATTGACATTCAACATTACATTAGTTTCAGAGGTACAATGTAATGATTCAATATTTGTATATATTACAAAATGATCGCCACAATAAGTCTAGTTAATGACCATCACCATACGTAGCTAGAGAAATTTTTTCTTGTGATGAGCGCTTTTAAGATCTACTCTCTTAGCAACTTTCAGATATGCAAGACAGTATTAACTACAGTTGTCATGCTGTACATACCTCCCCATGACTTATTCATCTTAGAACTGGGAGCTTGTTCCGTTTGACTCCCTTTACCCATTTCACCACCACCACCACACCTCTGGCAACTGGTAATCTGTTCTCTGTATCTATGAGGTTGGTTTTTTTTTTTTTTTTTTTTTGGTGGTACGCGGGCCTCTCACTGTTGTGGCCTCTCCCGTTGCAGAGCACAGGCTCCGGATGCGCAGGCTCAGCGGCCATGGCTCACGGGCCCAGCCGCTCCACGGCATGTGGGATCCTCCTGGACCGGGGCACGAACCCGTGTCCCCTGCATCGGCAGGCGGACTCTCAACCACTGCGCCACCAGGGAAGCCCTGGGTTTTGTTTTTTAAGATTCCATATATGAGTGAGATCATACAGTATTTGTCTTTCTCTGTATGACTTATTTCACTTTAGCATAATGCCCTCGAGTTCCATCTATGTTGTAGTAAATAGCAAGATTTCATTCTTTTTTATGGCTGAATAATCTTTTATTATATATACATACCACAACTATAAGTATACATATACCACAACTTCTTTATCTGTTCATCCACTAATGGACTCTTAGGTTGTTTCCATATCTTGGCTATTGTAGATAGTGCTGCAATAAACATGGTGGTGCACATATCTTTTCCAGTTAGTGTTTTAATTTTCTTTGAATAAATATCCAGAAGTGGACTTGTTGGATCACATTGTAGCTCTATTTTTAATTTTTTGAGGAACCTCCACACTGTGTTCCAAAGTGGCTATACCAATTTACATTCCCAGTAACAGTGCACAAGTGTTCCTTTTCTCCACATCCTTGCCAACACTTGTTAATTCTTGTCTTTTTGATGACAGTCGTTCTGACAGGCGTGAAGTAATATCTCATTGTGATTCGTGATGTTTAGCATCTTTTTATGTGCTTGTTGGTCATCTGCATGTCTTCTTTGGAAAAATGCCCATTTTTTAATCACAATTTTTTTTTTTGCTGTTGAGTTGTATGAGTTCTTTATATATTTTTGTTATTAACCCCTTATCAGTATATGATTTGCAAATATTTTCTCCCACTCAGTAGGTTGTCTTTTTATTCTGTTGGTGATTTCCTGGGAATATTTTTAAAACGTAGATTCTATTCTATAGGTTGAATATGAGGAGCAGGACCTGTAATTCTGCATTTTTTACAAGCTGCATGGACCAGTCTTTGAGTAGCAAAATTATTGGACTATTAAGCAAGACAACAGTTTTGGATACCAATTACTTAACGGGCTTATAATAAACACCTGACAAGTGTTTAGGGTTATTATTTTTACTATTATTATTAATGTGTACATTAATTCTTTTCTTCTGCAGAAGCAATGACAAATTTATTTCAGGAAATTGTCCTTTATAATATGATAAATTTCTTCTGTTTTGTGCGACAAAGTATCTAATCTCCTAATATATGCCAGATGGCACTGTTTCTTTTCAATGTCTTATTTCTGAAAGACATAGTAGAGGAATGACAGATTCAGAGAGAAGTGAGTATGACTTCTTTTTGATTTTTAGGGGCTTCTTTGCTTTGAGTGACTGCAGGTATTGCTCCCTGACTCAGTGAATGTAAAGACCGCTAATAAAATTTCTTAAAGAAATTGAAAAATACAATCTGTCCTTCTGTTCTTTCTTTTCTCAGCTAAACACCCTTAATTATTTTTTTCAAACCTCCTTAGACTTTCTGTACAAGCTTTCTGTCTCTTTTTATTCATTAGCCTGTTTACTCCCTTTTATCTTTATCACTTTTTTTTTTGGTACTTACAAATGGGGTTGGGTAAGGTGGAAAGAATCTTCTTTTTACTCACAATAATTTTGTGATAGCTCAGAGCATGAGAGGGCAAGTGAATCAATGACTTTTCTATAAGTGAAAAAAAAAAGCTCAGAAGTGATAGAGGCACTATATGAATTTAGATTTTTCCAACATCATAGCTCGTGTTCTCTGCAGCATGCCATGCCTAATCTCAAATCTGGGAGATAAAACAAGCACACAGATGATTATAATTTAAGTCAAAGTGGGCAGAAGTGACAGAAGTACACAAGAGTAGTATAAACCAAGTGCTGCTGAGATCGGAAACAAGGAGAGATGTGTTCAGTTGGGAGGATTGGATGTGGCTTTGTGGATAGGCTCCTATATGAAGCCCTCTAGTTAGTGAGAATAGCACAAGAAATGTGGGAAATCCCAGGACCTCTTCTCAGAAGTAGGAAGAGCCAAGTTTCAATGGAAAATACCATAGAGAAAAAGCTGGAAAGGACACGTTAGGGCTAGGTAATGGCAGGCTATGAGTGACAAATGTGACAGGGGAATTTAATTCCGTAAACAACACGAAAATGTTGTAGATTCTTATCCAAAAAGTTACTTAAGCAAAGCTCAACTTCAGGAAAATGAATTTAACAGTAGTATATTGGATGGATTGGGGCCCAGAAAGTCAGAAAACTCTGTTTGGTGCCATAAGGGATACAAAGGTGGTTCAGGCTTGATTTATACCTCTAAGACTCTTATTACACAATCACTTTTTACACCGTTATACAAATAACTTCAATAAAAGGCAGATTTTAATAAATGTCACTGAAATGTGTAAAATACCATCATAGTTGTAGGTTGAGGAAGAAATAGATCTGGAAAGTTGTCATGTTTTAGTTGGCCTAGGTTAGACTTATTAGGCAATCATTGTCAATGTGGAAAAAAAAAAACTAGGTCTGATTTCATGGAAAATAATTAAATTGGGGACATTTAAACTTTCTTGAAGTTTGTATTTCAGCTCACATGTGGACCCAAACAATTAGCACGCCATCTCCAAACCAAGAAATTCCTTCCAACTACTAATTCTTGGAGTCATTTTGTTAAATTATATATTCGTTAGGTATGACAAAGGGCAAAGTTAAGAGTTTAGTTTTTAAAAGAGAGAAAAAAGAACAAATGTACAGTAAGTTTTATTTTTAGAGCTGCTGCTTTATCAACTAAACCAAGATGAAACAGTTACTCATTAGATGACAAAGTTTCTTTTTTTTTTTCTCCTTAAGTTCATTTTTGAGTTAATACAAATCTGACTCATTGTCACCAAAGAAGAGGAACCTTCTTGCAGAGACTTGTGCAGCTCCCCTAGGGTTGATCTCTACAGAAAATATACTTAAATTTGGACATTGCTAACGTGAGCACTAATTAAATTCTGGGTTTGGGTGTAATTAAATCAGATTTTGAAAAAACTTGATAAATTGGACTAGAATTTTCTTTAAAAAATGAGGCAGCCTACTTGTTACTTGGGAAGATGCAAATTCCAAGTCACTGACTCATTTCCAATGAGAAAGTCCATGAAATTCTCAGAAAGTAAGAAGGAGCAGTACAAGTATCTGTAATGAACAATAATGCCACATTGCAGGAAAAGTAGGATTAATGTCATTCTGATTCAGAGCTTTTAAGCAGGAAATCCAAACAGCAGAAGGGATAAGAGCTCAAATTCATTTCAGTTAAAGCAGAACTGGAAGAGCAGTAAGTAGCTATCCTGATAAAGGGGCAGGGGTAGGGGGCAAACAAGAGCAAAGAAGTTGATGTTCTCTGATTGAAAGAATTTGTGAAGTCTCTTGGATTTGGGTAAGTGTTGGGGCAAGTCAAACTGGATGAGGGTGGAGTGGTTAAATTCTCTACCTGCCTGATTTTTATTTATGTAATACAACTGAAGAGATAGAAAAACTTCTGAGGCATTCATTAACCAGAGGTTTTGACCTAATTTATTTAGAAGAAAATACAATATCCAAAATGAAACCTAAGTGAGGGCAGTTGTGTTACTGCTGGCGAGTTGGCTTCAAAGAGCAGGGACGGGAACACACCCAAGCATCGGGTCAGAAAGTTCTGGCTCCATTTGAAAGCTCTATCATGTATTAGGTGTTTGATTCGATACAGGAGAGGCTCAAGGAGTAGGAAACTGCTGAGGGAGGGGCAGGTTTTGAAGCTATATTTACATAAAATTTGCGTAACCCTTTCCTTAGGTAGTATAGTTATTGGGATCGCCAGGAGGGCTGTTGAAGATGGCGGTTAGAGAGAGATAAGAAGGATGGGAGCCTGAACCCTTCATACTCATCCCCTGGCACTAACTCAGGACATTGAGCAAGAGTTTACTCTCTCTGAGCCTAAATCTCCTCCTTTGCACCATAGGAATAATAATATCTCCTTTTAAGTCTGTTGTAGATAGTAAATGAGGTAAATAATGTGAAGTGCTGATTCCTAAATATTCAATAAATGTATATAAACCTAAAAGATACCAAAGGGGAAATACTAACTTAGGATACCTGTTCCAAAGAAAATTGTTTCTGTTTTGAAAAAACCTTAACTCTGCCGTGTTTCTAGAGCATTTTAAATATTTATTTTCAGATATTTAGTCCTATTTGTTGATTTTTTTTCCTCCGAAGGTACTTTAAAGAAGAGAAAAGCAGTCCTGTGTAAACCATTATTACCCCCACTAATAGTCTGTCTCAAATGCAAAGGAGCTGGGCTTTCCCATAGAGCACTTAAAAACAAGTGATGATATCACACCCATTAGTGCACTCAGCCCACCTTATGAGAACAGAAGCTGGCTTCTGCCTAGTAGTTTTCTCCCATCCTTGGTCCCTGAGGAGAGTGAATTGCTCCAGAAACCCTTATTAGCTGCTGTCCTTTGGATGACAAAAGTGTGAGAGCAGTCCCCTGCCCCTCCCCACATCACATTAAGAACTTAAAATGACAATAAGAGGGCTGAGTGAAGGAAAAGTGTAAAACTGTCCCAAGCCTTAGACCTTGTGCTCTGCTTCCACCTCAGTTTGACCACCCATCTGCCAGGAGAAGACTCCACTCCTAGAAGCATTAATGTTGAATCAAGCATTTTGTTGGTCTGATTCTATTCATTCTTAAATAGCTATGAAGATACATTTTTGTGTGAGAACTTATTAAATGCTCACAAATGAATGAATAAATGAGTGGATGTATGTATGAATGAATGAATGAAACTCCCAGCAACCTGTCCTTAGAGCTCTGTATTGTTTCATTCATTGAACAAACATGAGAGATCCCTGCTATATGCAGGTACTGTGCTAAGACTAAGGATACAGTGATAAGATGTGAGTCCCAGGAGTGAGATTGTGGCATGGAATAGTCATATAATTGTAAACCTCTAGCTCATGCAAAATAATATATTCTAGACACTATAATTATGGGCATAATTATAGAAGAGGGAAGTTATGTAGAATGTAACTTGAATACATCATACTCTTGACCTGAACTGAATTTGCTATCATTAATCATTTCACTTAACTTTCTTAGAATTTATATGGGCTTTTGAAAATATGATTTAGATATCCTGGTCCACTTAGAGAATATGGCTAAGGGAGTCTCAACACATAACTCTTTTTCTCTTACATAATCCTTGGAGCAAGCAGAGGCTTTCAAAATCATTCCTTTAATCGTAGAGGTTTGTTCTAAAGAGCAGGTTCATTAATATTTGTTGTTACTGAGAATGGTGTCTCTTCAACATTCAAATAAAAATGTTTAGCGTAATAGTTTATTTATATATCATCTTTTCACCTTTTTTTTTTAACTTCCTAGGTAGAGTTTGAAGTCCAGGCTGAGTGGCTTGGTATCAGACCAAAGCAATTGTTTCTATCAGGAAACAATTAATGTTATTAAATTATTCTTTCTCAGCTTTCATTGCTGAAGGGAAGTGATATATTGTTGACAGCTATCAGAGCTCTTCATGCTTTATGGCAAAGTCAGTTGAAAAATTACCATATCATTAATCTCAGATCTCAAAAATGGTTCAAAAACCTCTCAGAGAACTGGTAAGATAGGCATGAGATTCCAAGTAGAATCACTTGCAAAGTAGTTGGTCTGTATGAGCAAAGGAGACTCATTCCCCAGCTGGATACCTGCCCAGTCCTGGATTTTCTGACCTGCCCAGGAGGGTGCTCGAAGAGCCTGGGAAGAGTGTCTGGGTTAGACTGCATGGTATTACATGGTGGTATTCCAGGCACAGAGGGGCAAGGACAGTCCCCTCAAGTTCTTGGTTCTTGAGAGATACAGAGAGAAGGACAGAGGAGACAGTTTAGGGAACAACACTGACAAAGATGAGAAGGCAAAGAACCTACTCTCAGAAGAGCAAAAAGGCTAAGTGGAGAGAAAAATAAAGGAGTAAAAGATGAACCTGGAAATGTAGGTTGGAGTCAGATTATGTAAGGCCTTGAAAGCCAGTGCAAGGCAGATATATTCAATCCAGTAAGTAATTGGAAATTGTTGCAGGTTCTCTGAGCCAAAAGTGAATCTAATCACTATTGTATTTTAGGAAAATTAATTTGACAGAAATGCATAGACTGGATCAGGGTAGGGGAAGGCAGGAGATAACATGTATATGTGATGCTGAAGAAGATACAATAATAAAGCATTATGAGATACCACTACACATCTATTTGAAAGGCAAAAATTAACAAACACTGACAGTATCAAGTGCTGACAAGGACTCAGAGCAACTGGAACTCCCATACATTGCTGGTGAGAATGAAAAATGGAGTAGCCACTCCAGAAAATGATTTGTCAGTTTCTCATAACGTTAAACATACACTAACCGTATAACACTACAATCCCACTCACGGTTACCTGCCCTAGAAAAATGAAAACATACGTTAACATAAAAACCTGTACATGAATGTTTATAGAAACTATGTTCATAATTGCCCCAATCTGGAAAACATCCCAAATGTCATTGAGTGGGAGAATGGGTAAACAAATTGTGGTACCTCCATACATGGAATACTACTCAGTGATAAGAAGGAACAAGGTACTATGTTGAGTGAAAGAAGCCAGTCTCAAAATGTCTCATATAGTATGATTCCATTTGTATAATATTCTCGAAAAAACAAAGCTGTAGGGATGGAGGACAGATTAATGATTGCTAGGGCATAGGGAGGGAGGTGAGATAATAATAATAAGATAGCATGAGAAATTTGGGGGGGATGATAGGACTGTCCTGTATCCTGATTGTAGTGATGGTTACATGAATCTGCTAATGTGTTTAAAATCATAGAACCATACACCAAAAGAAAAAGATCAATTTCACAGTATGATAATTTTAAAAATTAAAATAAAAAAAGCCAAAAAACCAAATTAGCAAGGAAAGCAAGATATTTTCCATTGTTTGAAATATCTGTTAGACAGAGCACATTAGCATAAATAAATAAAACAAAGCTAAATGGGAAAAAGGAATGGAAAAACAGAATCTTAGATCATCGGACTCATAGATTAACCCAGGGTCAGCAAATATGCTTGTGGCAGATTGTATTTCCAAAAATGGCTGCAGAAATAGGTGTCAGCCTACATGCTCTTCTAGAACCTTGCTACTCCTCCATCAAGAGGTTTATGTCCCTATGACTTGAATTTTGACTGTCTAGACCAAGAGAGGATGCTGGAAGCTACAGTATGTGCTTCCCCAAGTTAAGTGATGAAAATGCTATGCACCTCCTCCCTGTTCTCTTCAAACACTTGCTCTCAGAACCCAGCCACTGTAGTGTGAGGAATTCCAAGTAGCCCGTGGAAAGGTCAAGTGAAGAGGAACAGAGGTCTCTGTCCACAGCCCTGGCTGGTCTTCCAACAAATAGCCAGCCCCACCCTGCCAGCCATATGACATCTTAAAAGTAGAATCAAGCTAGCTGACACGGCCCAGAGCAGAGCAGAGTGTGTTAGCCAAGCCCTGCCTAAGTAGGTTATTGTGAGCAACATAAACGATTGCTGTTGTGCTAATCCATTAAGTTTGGGGGAGGCTTGGCACACAGCAGTAGATAACCAATAACAATGTTTTTACTCACTTATCAAACCAATAGATCAGAATGCCTTCCTGGTGTGTGGTATAGGTTTCCCCTGCTATCCAAAAGTAGAACCTTCCTAAGAAACCATTTGTAAGCTGAAATGGCCTAACGTGAAGAAGTAATTACCTTAGGACCCATCTTCCTAATGGAAGCACAAAATAAACCGAGATAAAGCCCAGATGCTCACAGACATAGTTCAAAGATATGGCGGTTGGATGCTGAGATGCTGAGTGCATTTCCCAGGGAAGGAGCTGGGTAGTGCTGCCCTCCTTGCTGCTCTGGGTGTGCGATGGCTCTATAAGGGCTGTTAAAAAACAAATGCTGAATGCTATTCTCGCTTTTGGTCTTTTTGCTTTTCCATAAAAGCAAAATCCTCTTTAGGTTTCTTTCAGTTAGTAAAAGCAGGTTCTAATGTAGGTCCTTCATAAATGTGAAGTGGTATAAAGTGAACTGCTGAAGCGGGGTGGGGGGGGGATACCTGTATTCAGAAGAATTGGGGGGATGGTAATGAGGCGTAGAGGAAAAGAGTGCATTTCTGATTAGTGAAGTTATACATTGGGCATAGTACCGAGGGATGGCATCAGTGCTATTTGCCAATCCTGTTGAGATCCAGCACTCCAATTGTATATATTGAACAAGACAGAATGTAGGCAGGTTGTGATCTGCTCACACAGATATTTAGTACCAGAGCCAAAGCCCTAAATCACGTCTTCTGATGTGCAGTTTAGTATTCTTTCCACTTTGCCTGTCCCTTCCCAATAACAGATTCCAGAGAAATGAACCACAGGACCTAGAGCAGCAAATATATATTCCCCTCCTATGCCTGAGACAGACATCATTAGTCAAGTACAGTGCTCTCCTAAGCTCACTGATGTGCATGTAGACAACAGACCCAAATTGCCGTTAGAGAACCTGAGCAGAAAGGTGCAAGAGCTATAACTGATATGTATTAGGAGTGTCAGAAGAACACAGCAAAGGCGGGCTCAAAATATAAGCTGTAGAAAGAGCTTGTATCAAATGCAATGTGCATGAACAAGAGGGAAGTGTTTGGACATGACTTCTTGGGATTAAGGATGTCTGAAACACATAAACTCACTTCTTAGAGTCTACTAAGGAATCGTTTCCCACATCCTTGAGGAACTCTGCTGCATATCCGATTAGACAATTTCCGTTTAATGTTTTTGAACTATTTTGTTGTAGTTGGAAGAAAACCTGTTACTTTAGTTCTATAAAGTATATTCCATGTATGTAATTTGGTCTCATCCTGAATACAATAGAATTGGAATGTATACAACATATACAACAGGGTAGTTCTGGAATACTGTACACTTTGACGGTTCTGTTCTTCATAACGCACTTGGTGTTGTCTAACAGCAAAGCAGGCTCAGAAAAAAAATAGACTATTTCTAGGGTATGAGTTTTTTATTTTTTAATTTATTTTTGGCTGCTTTGGGTCTTTGTTGCTGTGCGTGGGCTCTCTCTAGTTGTGGCGAGTGGGGGCTTCTCTTCGTTGTGGTGCGCGGGCTTCTCATTGCGGTGGCTTCTCTTGTTGCGGAGCACGGGCTCCAGGCGCGCGGGCTTCAGTAGTTGTGGCTTGTGGGCTCTAGAGCACAGGCTCCGTAGTTGTGGCGCACCGGCTTAGTTGCTCCGTGGCATGTGGGATCTTCCCAGACCAGGACTCGAACCTGTGTCCCCCACATTGGCGGGCGGTTCTTAATCACTGCACCACCAGGGAAGCCCTGGGGTATGATTTAAAAGCAGAGGTTATGAACCTATGGCACTGTGGATTTTAGGGTAGCTTGCTGAGAACAGGATTCAGATTTATCCAATAGAGGACCGAGAGCAGAGCTTCTCTGAACTTGGTCATAAGAGAGCAAAACACCTTGCAGAAGCAACTACAACTGAGCTCCCAGAAAAATAATGATCACTCTTCTCCTTTCTATGATTCTGAGTAGGGCCTGAGGGTGGTTGGTATGAAGGTTATTTGAGTAAAACAAGTAGCCAGATACCTTTATTCATTCATCTGCTCACTGAGTAATTAGTAGGTGCAAGGTATTCTGTTAAACACCACAAAGAACACAAGGATGAAACAGATAGGGATTTTGTCTTCAAAGGTTCTCTAGCAGGGATCCCACCATCCTCTTTTAATAGAATAGGATTTGACAACATGGGCATAATGAGTCAGAAATCTAAATATCAGCCAGTGGCATCCTAACACATGAACACTGGATTTAAACATTAGAAGCAGGCAGGATAAATCATTACAACTGTCTACACAAATCTACGGGCTTCAAGAATATTAATAACACTTCCTTTCTTGCTCTTTCCTTTTTCTTCCTTCCCTCCCTCCTTTCTTCCTTCCTCTCTTTCTTTCTTTCCTTCTCTCTTTTTCTTTCTACATGGATTATGCTATCATTTGAAAAATTACTAATTGCTGGGTCACTTAGATTCATCAATGTGCTTTTAGGAAATTATTCCTGCTAATGAAATTCTTTTCATCAGCTCTACTTTCAGATTTACAACACAGGCTTGTCCTTTAACAAGTAAGTGTTCCTTCCGGAAAAATGTGCAGCAGATGTGGCAAAACAGAAATATAATATTCTTGGAAGTGAACTAGTTTGGATAATAAACTTTCCTTTCTTGTACTTAGACTTTATTCTTCTAGTCCACATCAAATTTTCAGGAAGGTTGAAGTGATCATTTTGTGTAATTTATTCTCAAGTCTTCAAATAATGGTCAGTAAAATTCTTGTAAACTAGTTTCAGGTTTTTGTGTTTAGGAGCTGTTGATTTATATTTCCCCTAATCCTTTGTGGAATAGAATAACACAGTACTTTCCACTGGGTTTTCCTAAATACCAGCAACTTGTTTTTCAGCTAATAATCTTAACCCAACCACCTCTCAAAGACCTGTACAAGTGCCACTGTACAAGAACAAGACAAAAAAGAATCTAAAAGAAAGTGGGCTTTGGAGTCAATCCAATCTAGATTCCATGTAAGGCTGTGACACTTACTGTGTATTCTATGTAAATTACTTAATCTCACTGAGCCTCAGTTTCTTTATCTGTAAAATGGAGATAGAATGCACACTGTAAAGTTAGTATGAGTATTAAGTACAATATAAGAAAGCAGGGAGCCTGGTACGTAATAGGAGTTCCTTAAATAATAATTCCCCTTTGCTTCCTCCTAAAAATGACAATGATAAAGCTCAGGATTTAATCATTAAAACATATAAATAGTTACAGCTGCAAACTATTCAGGTCCCAATCAACTTTTCAGACACTGTTATGTAGAAGATTTGGCATTTCTCCTCTTTCTTCTTAATGGAAACAAGCACCCCACATTAAGGAAAATGAAAATTTTTGGGAAAAAACCACCTATAATTTCATCACCCTAGCACCACAGCTGTTTCCATTTTTGTCATGGTCTGGCTTTTAAACAAAACGGTCACATTTTCTCCACAGCTGCAGTCAGGGCGTGCTCATCATGAAGGTACTAAAAGATTTATTCCAGGTGATGGTGGGACGCTGCTGAAGAAGAAATGGAAGGGCTGCGGAGGTGTTAAAGTTCTCTTAAGATATTGTTCAAACGTTTCTCCAGCACAAAAACTCCACAAAGAACTCCTCTGCAGTTGTCGTTACCCAGGGCTGTTTCTTTAAATTGTTTGACGTCAGAGCAGGAATGCTATAGCAACAGTCTGTCAAACTGGAATTAACTCAGAAGAAAGATGGGGGTGGGGAGAGGAAAATTGCTCCCGGGCGGTACTGACTTCAGAGGAAGCAAATTGGGTAGATGCATTCATTTTATGACATTTTAAACATGAAACACCCCTAGAAATCTAGAAAAAGTCGGTTGCATGTGATGTTTAACTCATGCAGAGATGAGCAACTTGACAGGGTTATCTGGAAGGCCCGGTTTCATCAGTGACAACAGTAACGATAACTTCCAAGCATTGATCATTTATTTAGAGGCAGGTTCTGTGCAACTGTTAACGCAGTTAAAATTTTCGCATCTTTTTGAGGCACGTACAGTATCTCTATTTCGTCCATGATGAAACTGAGGCCCTGAGATGGTTCACGGTCATACAACTAGGGACGGTAGAGCTGGGATTGCAATGCAATTTTGTAAGACTCTGGGCTTCAGTTTACTCTCTTACATTCAGAATTCCAGAATGTTAAACCTAAACGGGACTTTGAGGTCTTCTAAATCAGCCCCTCTATCCTGCCCACGAGCAAGCTGAGGCCTGTGCGGTGGCAGGAAGGAAACCGGCCACACCACTTGGGCGCTACTCAGAAGTGTGCTCCAGCGTCCAGGCGCCGAACCAAGAAAACGAAACTGCCCGGGAATAAATGTTTTTCTTCTTCTAGCAGGAAACGAGAGAGAAAATAGGAAGCAGACGCTCCGCTGCGCGCCAGCTGCTTTCGCCCCCGGCCCGGGCCGCGCACGCTCTAGGGTCTGCGCGCGTCCACGGCGCGTCCCC